>NW_013665733.1:635787-640810 GCF_000517525.1 Limulus polyphemus | reverse complement strand
CACAGCTAGCAACACCCAAGACCTTATTATTATCTGTAAATTTAAGTAATTTATTGACTATTCCTTCATCTTGTCATTGATGTAAATCAAAATGAGCAAAGGTCCTAAAACTGAGCCCCGAGGTACCTGAATTGTGACATTAGTCCAGTTTGACTGAACTCCATTTGTAACAACCCTCTGCTTTCTTCCATTCAGTCACTCTTCTATCCAATTTACTAAATTATCCTCCACACCTATAGAGATAATTTTTTTATAAGCCTTTTATGTGGCACCCTGTCAAATGCTTTCTGAAAATTCAGATACACCAAATCTACACCTTTATCCTCATCCACACAAGCAGTAACATTTTCAAAGGATGTCAAAAGATTTGTAAGGCAAGATTTTCCCTTAGTGAAACCACGTTGATTCTCCAATAAAATTCTCAACTTTGTTAAGTGACCTTGCAAAGCATCTTTTATCATACTTTCTAAAACTTTTCCCCTAACTGATGTAAGACTAATGGGTCTATAATTACTGGGTAATTTTTTTCACCTCCCTTGAAAAAAGGAGTTACATTAGCTAACTTCCAATCCTCTGGTACCTGCCCTCTATTCAAGAACTGACAAGAAATAGTGGTAAGTGGCTCACATATCCAATCTTTAACCTCCTTCAAAACCTTTGGGGAAATATCTGAACCAGGAGCTTTATTGTTTTTTAAACTTCCCAATTTTTTCTTAACCAGCTCAGAATTAATGCAGTCATCTTGTTTCCATTTATATACTGATCAAGATGTGGAATACTGCTTGAATATTCATTACTAAAAACCCAAAAAAAAGCACAATTTAATAACCCATCCACCTCATAATCATCAGATACTAGCCTTCCTTTATCATACCTCAAGGGTCCTACCCCCATTCTAACAGTTTGCTTACCCTTAATGTCTTTAAAAAAGTCCTTACTGTTAATTTTTACATTTTTAGCAAACATTTTCTCATGCATCCTTTTTGATGTCCTAATTTCGTGTTTCACCAGCTTTCTTAATCTTCTAAGTCTCCTATCATACCAATCAATTTAAATTTCTTAAATTTATGATGTTTTTCTATAATTTTATCTCAAACTCTTTGTGAGCCAACCTGGTTTTTTTTACTTGCAGCTACCCTTTTCTTTCTATAAGGAATATGTTTACCTTTAACATTTAAAAATGTATCTTTAAAATTTTTCCACATCTGATCAATGTCTCCAAAAAACTCAGCTGCTCCATTCCCAACAGATAATTCTTGTCGCATCCCTTTAGAATTTTATTTTTTGAAATTTGTAATCAAAATATCATTATTCCTTATCTACATATACAGCAAAAACATCAAACCTAATAGAGCAATGATCACGTACACCCAGATGTTTCCCAATTTCCACCCTCTCAATTATTTCTATATTTGAAGTTAACAATAAGTCTAAAATAGCATTGTTTTTAGTCAGTTCCTTGACCAATTAGTGAAGAAAACCATCTTGAACAATTTCCAAAAACATTTTTTCGTCATGGTTTAACTCTTACATTTCCTAATCTGTATGCCTGAAATTAAAATCACCCATAATTATGACTTCATTAACAACTGAAATCTTAATATCATTGTAAAGTTTATCATTAATATCATCAGTATCATTTGGTGGTCTGTAACAAGTTTGCACTAAAAGCCTTTTCCCTTTATATCCATTAATATAAACCCAAATGGATTAAATCTCCTTGCTATCATCTTTGATATCCTCAACTTCAACAGGACGTAACTCACATTTGACATATATAAAGACACTATTCCCCCTTTTTTAATTCTCTATCCCTATTAAATAGCCTGTAACCCTGTATTTAAAAGAAATTTCTGCCATCAAAATCATCTACGTTTAACCATCCTTTCAGTTATTCCCATTATATCCAAATCCTCCATTCCTACCAGTGCTCTAAAGTTATCTATTTTATTTCTTATACTTTTAGCATTACAACAGTAACAATTAAGCCTACCCTTAGAAATACTTCTATACCTATTTCCTAAACTTTTCTCTACAACTTATTTTTTTTGCATTTAGTTTATCCTGGCCTTCACCACTGTCTAGTCCTAGTTTAAAACTTCCCTTACAGCTGAGTTAACAGCTCTTGCAAACAAGCCAGTCCCTATCCTATTTAAATGTAAACCATTCATTCCAAAAAATATCCCTTCTTTCATTGAACTCATCCCACAAATTGAACTAGCATATGGCATTAATCATCTCTGAAAAACAGGTATGCTTGTAAAATATTTTTCACACCACTTAAAAACATTCAAAGATGGGTAAGGTAAAATGCTATAAATAATTCAAACATCTCACAGTTCATATGCAACTGTTGTTACCAACCAATAGTCCAAGTCAGACTAAATACATACCTCATTCCTCAAGAATATAGATCTATGCAATTACTGTTTTGATCCCTATCCTTTTTTTTTTGGCATACACTAAGATTTTTAGTTAAGTCAGCTTACCATAACATTTTTTTTAAGTTTTCTCTCTTTTTTAACTTCAGTTATATCTATGATAATGAGTTCTAATTTTTTAACAGTATCATTTTAAGTTTTGTCATAAAATAGACCGTCTTCCTTTAAAATAGAAATAGCAATGTTTGTTGTTTTTTTCTTACTTCTATCATCCCTATTTCAGTTTGTTAATGTAGAATATCTAATTCCATGGTTGGCCAGTTTTAAATTTGCTGCAGGCATAACAACACAGGAAACTTGTTTATCATATTAGAAAAATGTGTAAATGTTACATGTAATATTTAGTCTATATAAAAAAAAATTACTTCATTAAACAAATCCAAAAAGGATGAATTTCAAAATACTCAACATTATTTCTTAAAGGTATTATATTGATAATATATTTGTTTTTATAAAGCAACTGTTATAAAATGAAATACAGGGCAAATTTTATATTTTTTCATAACTACACCAATGTAGTTGTAAGATACAGTGATCGAGTGAATACCCAATGAAACTGACCTGACCTCTCGACACTCTTACTTAGTAATAATACATGAAATATTTAGATATGTCTCTTTGCTTGTAACCATTCTTCACTCAGACTTTAAAACTGACACCCAATCCATAAACACTGGCAAAACTTACAAAACATGTGGACACTAACTAATCACAAGAGAAGCAGAACTTGTAGTTTACTTTACTTCTCAAAATATTAACTGATAAATTACAAAATAGGGCAAACCTTCAATAACTCACCACTACATGACAGATAAAAACAACAAAAAACAGCAGCATAGGCAGGAAATTTTCATGCAACTGCACTTAAACTAGATAAATTTGATTAAAGAACAGAAAAGGGCAAATTCATTTCCCTTTAGAATTTTGGAATAAAAATGTTTTGAGTTTAAATAATACTGCACAACCTTTGCTTTCCAGTGTTACAAAAAAATGTTAGCTACATATTTTGTGCAAAATTGCAAATTACAATAGCATTCCTTGCAAAACTCATGCATATCTTACAATTCATTACAACTTCTAAAATGATTTAGTCATAACTGATGTTTTATTTTAATTATACTTACAATATAACATTATTTCCATTACTAATTTTGTAAGAATCTTAAGTAAATGTACATACACTAGTTGCTATCTGGTTATCATATTTTGTGAGTTAAGTACAAGTAATTTTTTTTCCTTTCAAATATAACATCTGAATTTAAAGCCTAGCTTAGTTTTATTTTAATCATTTATTTCTAACTAACAAGTTGTATACTTGCTCAGATGTCCATGGCATTAGGCCAAACATCATCTTTTTACACAGCAAATTCATAAACTTTAGTCTTCACTGTTTTTTTGTTGTTTTTTTAATCTCTTATGACAAATATCAAAGTGTGTTATGATTATAACACGAATATTTTATTCTATTCCTATTTCAGTCTTTTAAAAAGATTAGAATAGAACTAGAAGTATATATTCCTAACACTGAGTAACAGTACCATTGCACTATTTTACTTAGTTAATAGTTATTTCCTTGGACTTTACAACTACGTTACTATTGGTCAGTTAATTATAACTTGTATTTATATTGGTAAAACTAAAAATCAACCCAAACTATTTTTTTTTAATTTGAGCTAAAAACATAAATTGCAATAATCTGGTAACATTATTATAATTTATATAAAGCAGGCTGTGATTGCAAAAGTGTAAATTAACTTGCGTAAGAATTAGGAGTTTATTCACAATTTTCAGAGATAAAACATTTATTCTTTATGTTAATTTATGAAGAAATGAAGTATATAAGTCTATACATACTACACAAGACTTCCACAAGCAGGAAAAATGACCCTACCTTCTTTGCACTATAGACTAGTTACTAATATGTAATCGAAAACAAGAGTACACAGTTCTTAACTTTTACTAGCTTTTACTGACATTAATAGAAAGTCTCGTGCTTTGCATACTTCCGCCACCTATTATATATTGTCAAACGAGAGAATCTTGAAGGTGTGGTGGCAAGACTTTCACTTCTAAAAAATTTACTTGTAACTTAAGTTAAAATTAACACAAACTAAGAGTTAGAAGGTTATGATATATTACATTACTTTTTTATATATCAACGTGTGATTATCGTGAATTTGGAAATTAGCGGTTACTTTTAAGCATTCTTAATATTGTTACGTCTCCGTTTGTTAATTAACTTTCCGTAACTTCGTTCCGACGAAACTTTAGCGACACAAGTCCTTACTTAATAAAACTGGTTAATTCTTTCCGAATATAACTTTACGATACACTTAATTTCAACAATCACGCTAAAACAAACGCTATAACAACGAACGTGCTCAATAATACTCTCTGACTGCAGATCAATTACTCACTGTCTACACACACACTGTTCTGTCACGTTGTGACCATCTTTTATATACCAGGCTACCCTATATCTAGTAAACGCTAGGGCATTCACCAAGGTACAGGATAGTTCTAGAAACGGGGCGTGACACTAGTCATGTGACCTCGCTGACGCAACACTGCCCCTTCCTTTG
>NW_013665733.1:632716-634787 GCF_000517525.1 Limulus polyphemus | reverse complement strand
GAAAGGACTTGTATCGCTGAAGTTTCATCGGAAAGAAATTATACGGGAAATTATCAAACGAACAGAGACGTAACAACACTATACCATTATCTGGAGACGAATGGTTAAAGAAGTTATATCTCTACAGAATTCATGAATAATAAAGTATTTCCGAAAAGAGGAAAATAAAAGTAAACATCAGAGTTTTTAAATAGGTGAATAAGTGTAATACCGAGGTAGTTTTGTTTGTTTTTAAAGCAAAGCCACAATAAGCTGTCTACAGCATCCACCGCTGGAAATCAAACCCCGGATTTTAGCGTTCTAAGGCCGTGAACTTACCGCTGTACCATCAAGGGACAAAACAAAGTTAACAATAAAATGAATCTCAAAATAGTACAGCTTCTTTTAAAACTTTTGCCCAGCACGTTCTGGTGGTTAGGGTGCTCGACTCGCAATCTACGGTTAACATATCGAAACCCATCAACGAACATGCTCGCCCTCCAGGCGTTGGGGCGCTATAATGGGACAGCAAATCTCACTGTTCGTTAGAGTAGCCAAAAGTTGATGATTGGTGTTGTTGAATAGATTAATTTTCTCTAGTCCACCATTTCTAAATTTGGGAGGCTAACGCAGATAGCACTTGAGCAGATTTGCGCGAAATTCAACAAACAAACATAACATGCAATAATCTAAGGGAGCGTTTTCCAAATTGTGGGAAAACAAAATGCTGATTCTGCTGGTATCATTTGCGAAAATTATTTTAAAGTGGAAGGGGAGGTGCAACGGAAACTTTGATGAGTTAGAGGGCGCTGCTATATAAAGTTTGAAAAAACATTGATCTAAAGTGTAATTCTTGTAAAAAACTTTTATATGATACCCTGACTGAATTCAACAACGTGACTCAGCACTTTTTTTGTCGCTTGAAGTCACTGAAAAACGTAGGATACAAAAGCCCACCTTAAAGTACTTTCTTTGCTCATTCTTTGGAGGGACAATTGGCTGTAAAGATACTTTAAGTTTCTGTACTATCTTGACCGGTTGGTTTGACCGAAAAATGGGAGACGTAAGAAATCCTAAAGTGCAATTTACAAAAGTAGGTTTAATACAGTTGTATTTAATTTTGTGTTCGTTAGGTTGTCATTTAGAATTTAAATATTTTATAGCCATATGTTTACTTTTATCGTATTTTATATATTTGGTGAGTGTGTAAATTAAACTTTAGAGGTCAGATAACCTAAACTAAGATACTATTATGGCAACAGAATCGATCGGTATATATTTTTAAACCGATCGGTTTCTCTTTTTAAAAATTTTTTATAAAACCGAATGAAAATATTTAAAGTTGCAAGATCAGAGAGCTATACAATGTTAAACTGTGAAAATAAAAGTGAAATTTCCACAGCATTTTTGTGTGTTACACTTCAATTGAGTGGTATTATGAAATAATTAAATAGTTAAATTAATTTAATATTTTATATAATGTAATTGCTTTATAGAAAATCGTAACCGAAACTGGGATTTGGTTGCTAAAAACCGAACCAAATGCATAATCATATTCATTGTGAAAATAAATGTATCTAGGTCCCTAATATGGCAGCGGTAAGTCTACAGATTTACAACGCAAAAACGCGGGTTTCGATGCCTCGCAGTAGACACAACAGATAGCCCTCTGTGGCTTTGCTCTTAAACAAACGCACTGATACACAAAAACCTTGATAAAAGTAAATAACTGCCTGTTCATAGGTGTGTTTATTAAAGCTGAGTGAGGGCTGTCGGCTCTTCTTACATTTTCGTGTAACCTACAAAAATATTGGGAGAGATATGTACTGATGCCGATGGTGCAGACAATTTACCGCATTGACTGGTGCTACAACTGATTTACTAGTTTGTTCTATGCTTAGAAATTATTTTTCAGTGTATAATAAGGCACTATACATAATCATTTTTAATCAAATTATATATGTTTTAACTGTGAATTAAATATCATAATTATTAAATCTATTTTAAAAATCTCTGTAATTTTTAATTTTCACCCTTAATGATACGCTAAGATAAGTTTTTATCGCTTGGTCTCACCCCAGTATTACGTAAT
>NW_013665733.1:630969-632342 GCF_000517525.1 Limulus polyphemus | reverse complement strand
AGATAAGTTTTATCGCTTGGTCTCACCCCAGTATTACGTAATGACATTTGGCAATGAGTTTATGAGAGTGCGGTAATTATAACATGTATTTGTGTCGTATTGTTGCGTCAGCGAGGTCATGTGACTAGTATCACGCCACGTCCTTCTAGAAATATCCTGTTCTTTCGTGAATGCTCTAGCATTTACTAGAGATGTGTTAGTCTTGTTTATATAAGAAGGTCACAACGTGACGGAACAATGAGTAATTGAACAGCAGTCAGAGAGAATATTGTTGAGCACGTGAGACGTTCGTTTGAATTATAACGTTTGTTATAGCGCGAAGTTATATTCAGAAAGAATAAACCAGTTTTATTTAAGAAAGGACTTGTGTCGTTAAAGTTCCGTCGGAACGAATTTATGGAAAATTAACTAACGAACGGAGACGTAACAAATTGGTGTCAGAGAGTGGATAAAAAAAATGGAAACGAGAAGCGACAAATCAAACTACAGCCTAGCAGACTTGATGGCAGCAATACAAGAACAGCAAAAGAAACCAGAAGAACGAGAAAATAAACCACAAAAGAAAAAGAAGAACGAGAAGAGAAATTACAACAGTTGTTAGAGGAAAAAGAAAAGAAACAAGAAATAATGAGAAAAGAAACAAGAAGAGAGACAACAGCAGTTGCAAGAAAACCTGCAACAGTGGCAGCTCAAACAACAAAATAAACAAGAAGAGAGATTACAGCAGTTGCTAGAGGAAAAAGAAAAGAAACAAGAAGAAAGATTACAGCAGTGGCAAGAAAACCTACAACAATGGCAGCTCGAACAGCAAAATAAACAAGAGAGATTACAGCAGTTGTTGGAGGAAAAAGAAAAGAAACAAGAAGAGAGACTACAGCAGTGGTTGGAGGAGAAAGAAAATAAACAAGAAGAGAAATTACAGCAGTTGTTGGAGGAGAAAGAAAATAAACAAGAAGAGAAATTACAGCAGTTGTTGGGGAAAAAGAAAAGAAACAAGAAGAAAGACTACAGCAGTGGCAACTGGAACAAGAAAGGAAACAAGAAGCACAAATGGAAAACATTAGTAAATTTAAAAGCGATTTATTGTCTTTTACACAAGGAGGATACATTAACCATCGAGTTAACCAGCCCCAGACAATGACAAGCCCCTTCCAGACCCTGCAGCTAAACCTTAATGCAGACATCTTCAGCCTTGTTAGAAGTCACATCCCAGATATGAATGCCAATACTAGGAGTGATCCAGTACGAAGGAAGCCACAGGAATTCGATGGGAAGGCTCCATGGGAAGCATATAGAGCACAATTTGAGCTACTGGCAGAAATGAATGGCTGGACTCAGGAGCAGAAAGCAGTATATCTGGCAACGAGCTTGAA
>NW_013665733.1:629874-630729 GCF_000517525.1 Limulus polyphemus | reverse complement strand
AGCTGGATGGCCAGAGTGCATCTTTGTCATAGATTCTGCATCTCAGCAAACCCTTGTGAGCATCAAGGTGTTAAATCATGAAGGAGTACCAGAAGCTGTACAGAAGCTCTGTGGTGTGACAGGACATTATGCAAGGTTGTGGGGACCAGTGTGGGTAACTATTGAGCTCATGGGCATGAAGAACAAACAGAAAGTATACTTGGTTGACATTGAAGACCAATGCATATTAGGATTGGACTATTTACTACCGAGGAAGTGTGTAGTTAACTTCGATAAAATGACAATTGGAAAGAACAAAGGCCAGATTCCAGTAAGTGTTGCTGCATCCATTGATCTGCATGTCACAGCACTTAAATCAACTACAATTTCGGGTAGGATAAAAGAACATCCCCATGGGAGCCCAATGCTTGTAGAAGCAGTGGAAGACCCATCCAGGCCAGCGGATTTCAAGATTGGAAGGTCACTTGTAGCAGGTGATCAAGTAGTACCTATAACAGTGGCCAATTTCTCTAAATGTGAGCACACACTTAAGGAAGGGGCATTGTTGGGTGTGTGCCAGGAGGTAGAGCCAGTCAATGTTAAAGCAAGGAATACAACTGTAAAGAAAGGGCATACACTCCCAGAATATTTGACTGACCTCTATAAGAACATCATAGTCCATTTGTCATCATCACAGGCTCTTCAGGTAAAAGAAATTTTGGCAAATTATGCTGACGTGTTTTCGAAAGGAGATCATGACTCGGCTTCACAAACCTGGTAGAGCACAGAATAAACACAGGCAATCACCGTCCAATAAAGATCCCTCCAAGGAGAATAGCTCCAGCAAAGCGACAGGAGATAGAAAAGGTCATGGAT
>NW_013665733.1:627988-628874 GCF_000517525.1 Limulus polyphemus | reverse complement strand
CCCTGCAAAAATGACTGCAGACATTGCTGCAAAAGAGAGGTTGAACTAACTAGATGCCATCAAACTGCAGTCAAGCCGACTGAAAGAGTTGATGATGGTGAAGTGGAACCAAATATAGATATCAAAGCAGAACAGGAGAAAGACCGAGATTTGAAGCCAATAATTGATTTTATACAAGCAAGTGTTTTGCACCCTGCTAGGGAGAAGGTATCTAGTCTAAGCCCTGTGACAAAGAACTATTGGGCACAATGGGACCAGTTGAAGCTTGAAGATGGTATTCTTCTCCGGAGATGGGAAACTGCAGCTGGGAAAGTGACTACTTGGCAAACGATTATACCGAGAAAGTTACGGGAAGTTGTGTTGCATCAATCCCATGATACTGTATCAGGAGGACATCTCGGAGTTAAGAAAACATTGAGTCATCTACGACACAGATTTTACTGGATAGGTATGAGAAAAGATGTGGAAGAATGGTGCAGAACATGCAGTACATGTTGTGCTAGAATGGGACCCAAGCATAAGGGGCGTGCTCCAATGAAGTTATATCAAGTTTGTGCACCAATGGAAAGAGTAGCCATCGACATTGCTTGTCCTCTGCACAAAACACGTGCTGGAAACAAGTACATTTGTGTGGTGATGGATTATTTCACCAAGTGGCCTGAGGCATATGCAATACCAAATCAGGAAGCTACAACTGTAGCTTCGGCTATTAGTGATTTCTTTTTCAGATTTGGTATGCCATATGAACTGCATTCAGATCAAGGCCGTAACTTCGAATCAGTTGTGTTCCAAGAATGCTGCAAGTTGTTTGGCATCCGAAAAACCAGGACAACGCCACTTCACCCACAGTCTGATGGGATGATAGAAAAGTACAATTAGACACTGG
>NW_013665733.1:611929-626993 GCF_000517525.1 Limulus polyphemus | reverse complement strand
ACAAAGAAGAAACTCTACTCAGTTTTGAGAAGGGAAATGGTGAAGCTCTTGATGAAATTACTACCACTGATGTGACTGTTACCGACGATAGGACATTTCCTGATGAAGCAGATTAGCCCCACGTGAATCAGAAGCCAACGAGACAGAGACCAGTATGGAAGAAGATACGTCCCGTAAAATTAAGAGGCTTTGTTGAATTGTAATTTTGTGTTTGTAATTATGTACATTTAATTAAGTTATTGTTAATTGTTATTGGTTTATTGCAAGTGGCTATTGTTCGGGACGAACAATACTAGGAGGGGCAGTGTTGCGTCAGCGAGGTCACGTGACTAGTATCAAGCCACGTCTTTCTCCAACCTTCATGAATTATCAAGAGACTACTAGATATGTGTTAGTCTTGTATATATAAGACGTTCACAACGTGACAGAACAAGAGGGCAGTGAGTAATTGAACTGCAGTCAGAGAGTGTGTAATTGAATTGAGTATCGTTGAAGTCGAGCACGTGAGACGTTTGTTATAGAACGACTGTTGAAATTAAGTGTATCGTAAAGTTGTATTCGGAAAGAATAAACCAGTTTTATTTTAGAAAGGATTTGTGTCGCTAAAGTTTCGTCGGAACGAAGTTACGGAAAATTAACTAACGAACGGAGACGTAACAACCCAAACAAATTTGCCTAGGGAGATTTTACCTGCTCAAAAAAACCCATAAATCTTGGTGATCCTATCATTTCTATTGCTTAAGTTGATAATCAAATAATATTTTTTCTCTACAGATTTGTTTCAGTGATACTACCTATTTTTGCAAACATTTTCAGAGTATTGTACTATTGACTTTTCCACATGATGAAGGTCTAAAGATGTATGAGGAATAATGAGTAATTGTATGATCTGTGGGAGAAGGGGTGTAATGTGTTCAATTGCGAGTTTAATTATTTGTGTGATGCTGTCATCTTGGTTTTGGGGGTTTCTGTATTGTGTTAAGAATTCAAAGAAAATGTTTTAGCTCTGTGTTATTTTGCTTATGGTTTCATTTTGTTGTGTTACAACATTTATGTGTTGTGTATTCTTCTTTTCTTTGGGTGTATCGTGAGTTTGAGTGAGTGTACGTGCTGCCTGTGCATATGTATATGTGTTGTAGATTGTTGATTTGTGTTTATGTTCTCTTTAAGTTTGAGTGTTGGTAATAAATGTGTTCTTCTTTGTGTTCTGTTTGCTTCCTGGTTCTGTGTGTGTGTGTCTGGAGTGCTCTTGTTATTTTGCGTGTTTTGATGTTCTTATATTTTTGGCATCCTTTATAGTTTGCCGTGTGTTGCTGTTGAGAGTTACAGCAATGTGGTTGTGTGTTCACTCTCAGGCAGTCTGCATTTCTGTGTTTCCCCCACATCCTGCACAGTGTGGGAGGGCTTTGCATGTCCATAATGTTGGCAGGTGTAACTACCGCTGGTGTATTTGTGGGTTCAACTGTGTGTTTTTGATACCAGAGAATGGTGCCATCTGATATCACGTCTGAATATCTTGTGATTCGTGTACATGTACTCTGACTAAGTTGATGAGTCTCTGGGTTCCGTTGGAAAAAATTTGTTCCACCTTGGTATGTTGTATGTGTTTATGTGTGAGTTCAGATTTTATGTCTTCACTTGTGATACCTGTCTGTAAATCTTTTATGACAAAAGATTTAGGGTTGGATTTAGTTCCTGATATGTGCATTGTTATATTTCCTGGTGTGAAAGCATCTTGGAGCCATTCTTTTCAGAGTCAATTGAGGTCAGTGGCCTCTGTCCTTTTAACGAGGACGCTGCCCTTGGATGATTATGGAAAACCATGGAGGTTTGTGTGTGTGTTTGTAGTATTTCTTTGTGTGATCGTGTTTGTTTTTTGTGGCGTTAGCTTTCTTTGTTTCTTAGGTTTTACTAGTATGAAGTCATTTGTATCTTCATTTGCTTCCAGACTTTCTTGTGGGTGTAGTTGTTTATTTTCTTTTTTTTTCTTTTTGTTTCAGTTGTTGTGCTTGTATGTTCTCGTGTGCTTCTTTATGTTGTGCATGTATAGTTTGTATGTTTCTGTGTTTTTTTCTTTTTGTTTCAGTTGTTGTGCTTGTATGTTCTCGTGTGCTTCTTTATGTTGTGCATGTATAGTTTGTGTGTTTCTATGTGTTCTTCCTCTTGTTCTGTGCTTTCTCTGATATTCATGTCAGAGCTATCTGTGTGTGTTTGAGGTGTGGTGGTCTTTTTACAATTTTGTTTCCTCCTCCTTCTTATTTTGTATGTGTAATCCCTTATAGCAAGGGCCAGTAAGTAAAAACAAAAACACTAAACGTGGCAGTAATTTAGTTTGAAAGAAGAGAAAGCAAACTTGTGTTTGTGTGCTCTTCCTAACTGGAGCATTTGGGAAACTTTGATCCCCTTTAACCCTATGTGTGAGATTAAAATACTTCAATACTTATTCTTGTTGAATAAGTATTCAATTCTTGCTGCTTTGGAATATCATGGGTGTGTGTAAATATTAATTTGTGTTGGTCATCTGAATTGAAATTTTCTATGATAGATAAAAGGGAGGACTTGTTCTCTTTGATGGTAATATATTTATAGATTGATAAAATCTTTACTGTTAAAGTTATGTAACTGTCTTCAATTACAGATCTTTATCAACAATGAATGGCATGATTCTGTAAGTGGAAAAGTCTTTCCAACAATTAATCCTTCAACTGGTGATAAAATAACAGATGTTCAGGAGGGAGATAAGGTATGGAATTTCAATTCTATAGAACTAAGTTTGACATGAATCTACTCTTTCTACATAAATATTGCTGTTACAATAGAGGTGATGTCTTAGGGCCTGGAAAGATGATGAATAAACATTAATTTACTAAAACATTGTTTATTGAAGATCTTTTATTAATAACATAATAGGTATCCACCTTTGAGTCTAACATTTCCTAAGAATTTAATGGATTGATGTAACATTTTATGTATGTCCTTTGTTTTTCAGGCAGATGTTGACAAAGCAGTGAAGGCAGCTAAAGAAGCTTTCAAATTAGGCTCAACATGGAGAACTATGGATGCTTCAGAAAGAGGCAAGCTGCTCAACAAGTTTGCTGATTTACTTGAACGGGATAAAGACTACATAGCTGTTAGTATATATATTATATTATTAATTTCTTAGTAATTGGAGTTTCTTTTTTCTCATTCTTACATTGTATGTATCTGTTGTTGATTTTTCAGTACAAAGCTACATAATAGATTATCTGTGCTCTGTTCACTGAGAGGAACCAAACCCCAGATTTTAGCATTGTAAGTCCATAAACTTATCCACTGGAGGACAGTGTATATAACTAAACATAAGATATACTCAATTGAGGAATAAGAGAAAATGCATAGTTTAAACCAAATCATAAAACTATGTGTGTAAGAAATGCTTGTAGTTCTAATGATTGAATGACCTCTTAAATGTTTATTACATTATCTTATCCAAACTTCTATCTGCAGAGACACTTTTTGTCATACTATATTCTCTTACTTCTCTGCTATGTTTGCTTCCTACTACCACACACTTACAGTTTTCAGTCACAACATCCACATGTTGATAAAGTAAGACAATTGCAAAACAGCTGCTGCTTTTGATCCTAAATACCAATTTCTTTATTTTGTTCACTTTTTTCCCCAAAAATATATTCTATTAAACTTTTGTAGTGATATGACTACTTTATGTAGTCATGTGGGGATGATAAGAATCATGAAATAATATTAAAGACAAATTACTTGATTTTGAAATTATTATTTTATATTAGTTTAGTCACCTTTATGCTTTCTCAAGATGTTTAAATTTTTGTTTATCAGTTCAAAACGTTCAAATGTGTTATGTACCTACTGGTTATTATTTCCAGAGTCTGGAAACTATAGACTGTGGGAAGACTTTTAGAAATGCAAGAGGAGATGTTGAATTTGGAATCAAAACTATTCAATACTTTGCTGGATGGACAGATAAGATTCATGGGAAGACCATACCAGTTGGTAGGTGAAGTCAATCAGTAGAAGTGTTACAAATAACATTGAAAAAGAGATGGTGAAATATAACTAGAATAAGAATATTTCTATAAAAATATAATAAAACTCATTAAATGATTATTTGTATATAACTTTCAAAATCTAAACTAAAAAAATAAAAGTGGAATAGTAACTTCAGCAATTATGTATGCTTACCAGATGACACCTTGTATTTTTTGGACCTGAAGTTCCTTCAGAAAGCTACATTTTAAAACCTTGTGGATAACAAAGTTTTATTATTGTTGTGATTGAAAGTTTACATGTTTCTTCATGTCAGCTATTTAAAATGTTAAATAGACTTCAATATTCTATGAAATTTTGATACCCAAACTTATATTTTTGCTTAATATAGATATTTATATATATATATATAGATGGCAACCTCTTCAGCTTCACAAGGATTGAGCCTGTAGGAGTTTGTGGCTTAATTGTCCCTGTAAGCAGTTGTTCTGTTATATATATTTTAACTCATAAAACCTGATTAACATTTATATACATGTTTAATTAATGTAAAGGTTTGTAGTCTGTAAATAGTCTTTTGTTTACAAAAAAATTTGTAAAACATGCACGTCAAAAACTAATTTGAGAGGGGGGGGTAATGAACAACTGAATGGTAACTTTATAGTTATGAATAATAAAATTGAATCGGGTATACACATGCCCCACTCTTGGTATTGCTGGATCACAAAAATATAGCTAATAAAAAGGAAAAAGGTCTCATAGATTAATTTACTCTAATCCTGCCTCAAAGAATTTCAAAGTGCTGCAGCTATTGAGGATTCCCTCTTGTATTGCTTTCAAGCCCATAGAATATATATAATATTTTAAAATTGGTAGAAGCTGATGGATACACAAATGTACCAATAAACTTAACTGTAATTTTTGTTAAAAATAAACACTAAATAGAAAATATATTGCTCATTTCTGAATATATACCATGAAATGATATAATAAGAATCTTATATTCTTAACATAGTGGAATTTTCCTCTCATGATGGTGACCAATAAATTAGGACCCAGCTTGGCTGCTGGGAATACAGTTGTTGTAAAACCTGCTGAACAGACTCCGTTGACAGCACTCTATGCAGGAAGTTTAATTAAAGAAGCTGGATTTCCTCCTGGTGTTGTTAACATTGTTCCTGGTTATGGAACAACTGCTGGAGCAGCTATTTCGGAACATCCAGATATTGATAAGATTTCCTTTACTGGTTCAACTGAGGTGAGTATATGTTATGCTATATTAAAATCTTGTAGTATAACAGTTTAGGATCTGTTGCAAAAATATTGAGAGAGAGAGGTATTAAACTAACATCTAGCAATGTTTAAGAAAATACTTGTCACTGTCCCCTAAGAATCAATTATGATTCAAATATGTTCATAATATGGGGAAAGAATCCGGTTATTTTGTTAATTATTTCGTTTTTAGGTAGGGAAGTTAATCCAGCAGGCAGCAGGTAGAAGCAACACTAAACGAGTTACTCTTGAGATGGGAGGTAAAAGTCCCCTGGTGGTGTTTGCAGATGCTGATTGTGAGTATTGCTAGAAAGTGCTTATTTTACATAATAATTCAATTATTATTATAATTTGAATAACTGTTATGTCTGTGCTCTTAAGTGTGCTCCCAGAAAATTTGTACTTATAATTCATGTAGACCTTAAGATTTAGAAACTTTAAAAATATAAAGAGATGAGAAAAATTCCTAAAGAATAGTTGGTTATCTGGTGCTTTATAAAGGCTTGTGTGCTATAAAATTAAACTAGAACCTCATTTTGTTAAGGATATTTAGAAAATATTTATCACATCTCACCTTAAATTAAATATGTATTTATTACAGATTTCTATTTATAACATAACATAATATTTTGGGACAACATGGGACCTATTGGTCCATCTCAGCTGTTCCATCCTCAAAACTAAATTAAAATGATTACAAAAATAAAATAATTTTAAACCCAGCTCTTTTCATTCATATACTTTTCAACATTTGAAGGCAACCCATTCCAAAGGCCAACCATCCTGTTAGAATAATAAAACTGTCTTAGCTGAAGATGACTCCTACCTTGCCAAAATTTATATTTGTGTCCTCTAGTTCTCCTATTCTCATTGTTAGTTATAAAAATGATGATGAATCAACACTATCAATTCCTTTTACAATCTTAAACACCTCAATCAGTTCCCCCCCAACTCTTCTTTTTTCATAAGAAAACAATTTGAGAGATTTCAGCCTCTCATCATATGACAACCCCTCCATCCAAGGCACCATTCCAGTAACCGTTCTCTGAACCCTTTCCAACAATTCAATGTCCTTCCTAAGGTAAGGAGCCCAAGACTGAACACAATATTCCAAATGTGGCCTAACCAGTGACCTGTACAATGAAAGTATAACCTCTTTAGACTTGTATTCAATATTTCTATACATACAACTTAAAATCCTTTTTGCCCTACCACTAACAACAACATACTGCTTGGATAGCTTTAGAGACTAATCAACTATTACACCAAGATCCCTTTCCTTCATAACACTGTTAAGGTTATTCCCATCCAAATTATACTTATAATTCAAATTATGATAACCCACATGCATTATCTTGGATTTATTATAATTAAAACCCATTTGCCATTTATTTCCCAAACTCACTAAATGATCTAAATCCTTTTGTAGATCAGCAGCATCCTCTTCACAGCTAGCAACACTCAAGACCTTAATATTATATTATTTGTAATAAAGTGAATCTTTTAACATCTTTTATTGCAGTGGATAAAGCAGTTGAAATGGCTCATATTGGATGTTTTTACAATCAAGGAGAATGTTGTTGCGCTGGCTCACGTACTTATATTCAAGAAGAAATTTATGATGAGTTTGTGAGGAAGAGTAGAGAACGGGCAATGAAGAAAATTGTTGGTGATCCTTTTGATGAAAAAACTGAACAGGGCCCACAGGTATTTGCATGTTTGCTTACTCTTAACACGTTTTCTATAGGTAATCAGAACAGGATTATACTGTAATCTTCAATTCACATAAAACTCAAAACATGCATGTGGTAAATAGTAGCTTGACTTTTAGAAAGCTTTGAACTATGTTACTTGAATGGTATGCAGAATTTCATATTATCTTTACATGTTAGTGTTGCAAATAATAATTTCATTTTAGCTTATTTGAAACTAGAAAAGTGATTCAAAATTATTTTTTAATCAAGATTAATAATGCTTCAAAAAAAGTAAATGCTTCTGAAGCCTTCTTAATAACTCTTTTTTTTCTGTTAAATGTAACAGCTATGTGAAAAGATTTAGATTCTGCATTTACATCTGTGATTAACTGTTATTGTAAGGATGTTGTATTGTTACTGGGAATGAAGATCAAACACTAGTATTGATAGTTTTTATCCTTATATTTGTAATAGAATAGAGCAGTGGCTATATTTTGTTGATTTTGGAACATTCATTATATCTAATTATGTTTATGATACTTGCTGTGAAGTACAACACTCTAAAATTAATATTCAGTTCACATCAATTGGGAAAATATGTTCATTGTTATCTTCATTATATTTTTCAAGTATGTTAGGCATAACGACATGTTGATACAGAGTCCCCTGCAACTGTGGTCAAGGGAATTAATAGTTTAATATGAAAAATGTGATAATAGGTTACTTTTTAAATGTGTTTTTTTAATATGTTATTTATTATATAAACAAATGTATTAGGTTGTTGTGCTTTCCAATAAACTACATAGTTTTTCATGCACTATAGTATTTCATGACTGAGAATGAGTTAAGTAAAACAGTAGTGAATAAATGTTTTATGTATGTTTATTATATATCAATATATATGCATACATGCTTTAATTTTTCTTGTAGGTTGATCATGATCAGTTCACAAAAATTCTAAACCTTATTGAGTGTGGTAAAATGGAAGGAGCAAAAATAGAATGTGGTGGTGGACGCCTTGGTAAAAAAGGTTTTTTTGTTCAGCCAACTGTTTTTTCATCTGTTACTGACAACATGAAGATTGCTAAAGAAGAAATATTTGGACCAGTGCAACAGTTAATGAAGTTTAAAACTTTGGATGAAGTTATTGAAAGATCTAATAATACTCACTATGGTTTGGCAGCAGGTATTTTTACTAACAACATTGAAACAGCCTTGTTGTATACTCAGGGTGTCAGAGCTGGAACCATATGGTAAGAAATGATTTTTTTGTAAAATTTAATATTGAAATAATCATGCACAGTTTTAACCCTCATTCATGAAATTGTCTCCTAAAAAAAACAATTTGTAATGAATAAGTTTGTAGATCTGTGTGCATCCCTTTGTACAGTAGTTTGACTTAATGGAGATTCTCATGGAACAAAAACTGGGAATAAAACTTGTGAATCAAAATCTATAAATCAGCAAATCTTTTAAAAAATAATCTCCTGTAGTTCAGATCTTTTTTTCCCCCCAAAACATTTTGATAATGCTTGCTGTTCATATACTTAATCTCTCTAGTCACACTTGATATAATGCATTTGATAATTTTATTATTATTATCTTAGGGTGAACTGTTACCTAGCTTCTGGTCCACAAGTTCCTTTTGGAGGATTCAAAATGTCAGGTCAAGGTCGAGAAATGTAAGTAGTTTTGGTTCTGTTTTTCAAAAAACATGTATATATTTTATGAAAGCATGATTTCCTTGTACTGTACAAGGTATTTATTTATGGGAAGTTTATTAGAAAAAGAATCTACAGCACTTGTTATTAATTTAGACTTGTATAATAAAACTTCTTTATCCAAAATTTTTCATGTTCATAATTTTTTATACATTTGTTTTTTACCTCACCCAAAACAAAATTTTGCTTTGAAGAAAAACGTCTGAGAACTAAATAATGAGATTTCTTTATAGGTATCTCTTGACATAAATTGTGTAAATATCTATTCTGTTCATACATTTTGTATAAAATATTCTCAACTCTTCATGAGGGCATGAATATTTAGATGTCAGATAAAAATTTTGATATTTAGTTTTCAGGCTATTGTACTGGTTTATATTGCTTAATTTGTTTCACCACACATCAATAAATCTGTCATAAATAGTTATATGAGGATTTTTTGCATAACCAGATTGAAAATTATGTTAAACTAGAACATTGTTTTGGTGACACTCCTTTAAATCCAACCATTATGAAGTTTAGGTGTTTCACACTACAATATTGAGACAAATAAGAATATTTAAGTTGTTTTTGATTTCATTTAATCTTTTGATAACAAATTCCAAATCTTATACAGGGGAGAAGATGCTATCCATGAGTACACAGAAATCAAAACTGTAAGTAATACATTTTAGTTAATGGATTTTGTACAATTGTTTTAAAAAAATGGATAAAAAATGCCTTTTAGAACAATACTTTATTTTTTTCCTATATGAAGACTTTTGTACTAGCTAATTCATGTATTTCAAATGCCATGAAACTTTACATCATGATCTATTGATTATCATAAAGTTCTGATAAACAATTTCTTATATATTTTTATTTTGTTTTTCAGGTTACAATGTGCATTCCACAGAAAAACTCTTAAACTTTCGACCATGAAGGAGCTTCTTACTTTATAACAATATATTGATTATATTTTTTAATTGTTACTTTTGTTTCGATTATAACATCTTTTGGGTTTTATTATTGTTTCTTAATAAAAGGTTAACCATTGTTAGTACAGATGAGATTTGGGTTGGACAACTTTGTGTCATTGTTTTTAATGTATGATAGCACATGAAATAGAGTGTTAAGTTTTTTTACTTCGAACTAACTCATATTTGATGACTTGCATTTGAGACGTTGTATTAAAGCAGACATGTTTAAAACCACAATTCTTTCAGCTAAAACATTGCACTGTTTGGATTTGGTAAATTATTCTAAAGCGATTGTCAAATCTCTGGTGAAATTAAGTCATTTTAACTTTCAAATTTAAAATAAACTGATACAAGTTTATCCTTAAAAAAATAGTTCACACTGTGCAATCACAAACTATTACTGCCATTAGGAGTCCCTAGCTGCTCAGTGGTAAGTGTGCAGATTTATAACACTGAAAATCAGGGTTCAGTATCAGCGATGGACATAGTGCAGATAGTCCATTGTGTAACTTTGTGTTTGGTTGCAAACAAACAAAACTGCCATTAAGACAATTAATTAAAAGTTTAATTGTTAATCCGCAATATATGAGATATCATTAGGTTAAAAAAAATATATTGAACAGAAAATTACATTTTATTTGAATTGTCATAAGCTAACCTGATATATCTGTAAGAAGACCAAGGTCACCAAAATACGTTGCACTTTCAAAACATAAAGGTTCATAATTTATCAGCCACATTCTAACAAATCTAAAAGTGTACGAAGAGTTTTGCTTAAGCTTATAAGTTACAGCTATCTTCAAAATAATCTTCTATAAAACAGAAGAATCAAATCTAGAAAATGTCTGGCTCAAAAAAAAAGTAAATGTCTGTGTCTAGCTTATTTTACGTAAACATTTTAAGATTAAGAATTATTTTAAACTTATATTCTAAGGAATTAACTGAAAGGACGCAAATTAAAAAGTTTGATGTGGTAAAAGTTGTGTTTCTTTTATGGTGGTAACAACACTTAAGTGCATTGGTGTATAAAAATTGCATTTAATTTAATTTACTGGAGAAGTGTGATAATTTTTAAAAACAACGGAGCTATTATAAATCTATTCCATAACATCTAACTGTGTCCGTAAAAAAAAAGTCATTTATTTTGTTCAAAATTTAAAAAATGCCTTTAATCAGAAACCTTTTGAAATGTCTGTTTTAATTGTATCGACGTTATTTTGGCCTCACTGATAATACTCGCATATTGTGAAAGTTCTAACTGTTAAGATTGAGAAACGAATTTTCACAGTCAGTTCTTCTCTCTGCTAACCATTGAAAGGTAATTTTTAAAGCATTGAAGAATAGACATGCTCTTATTACATCACTAAAACTGTTTTGTTTGTTTTTTGGAAACTTGATGCATCGTATGTGTGTGTGTGTTTGAGGGGGGGGGGCAATAATGTTACCAATCTCCAATGATATTTAATCTAGCATACATGGTTTATCATCTCACTTCTGGAATAACTGTGATTTGTACTAAAATAAAACGTTTCTAATATGTTTTGCATTATGTTCATAAAGGTATGGTTAATTCTATAAGTTTCTAGAAAGAAGAAATTGGGAAAAAAGTTAACGCATAACTTTTGCTAAATTATGTTCATTATTGTTTCATGTTCATGTCACTCTTCAAGTAAAGGTACAAAAATAAGACCTGTAAGTCAGTTATTGTAGAGTACTTGAAATACAATTTGATCTGTTTATATACTCAATTGTACACTTAAAACTAATATTGAACGCATGACTGGTTCTAAAATTTATGTTTACTCTCAAAGTCGTAAGGACTTTTGTAACCTTGGAAACAGGATGTACTAGCAGTGTAGTTAGGCTAGAATAGTGTTTCTTCTTTTTATTTCTGCAAACCTACGCATGTTGTTAATCACATCCATGTTGCCCAGGTGTCTCAAGGTCATAAACATTGCTAATCCGTTTACAAAGGTAAAGCAACAAACAAAAGAGATTGGAGTTTTGGACATTTAGATGAAAATATATGATACTATGGATCTTTAGCCAAACACGTAATACTAGAAGACATTAGCTCAAAACAGGGCAATGGTCAAAGTTGCACGGTCGTTAGATAGAGCATGACCAAACGTTATATTACAAATGAAACTTTCCGGGCTCATAACCAGAATTTGCCAACACTTCGTTGTGGAACTAAAAATGTAGTATATAAAATTAAAGGTGCTGGATACGGGGTAAACTTCTCGAAGTTGACGTGTAAGAAAGAAAGGACAAAATGAAATGTAATCAATCCCTGTACTACCATTTTAATTATCCTGGCCATACTTTTGAGTACTTTCTATTTCAACCAATAGAATATGTTAAATGCAATGATCCACTAGTTAACAGAACTGAACTAGAAGGAAATTACTGGATGATTAAAATTGTGGTCATTTATCTATTTGGCATGATATTCAAAAGAGATTGTAACGTTTCTTAAAATTTCAATTAATCCTTATTTTTCTCAGCCTACTAAATATCTATCATCATTCTCCGTAGTCATGGCGTAGGACATAGCATTAATGGGACTACAACATCATTAAGGTTAACAGAGGAATTACTTGTATATCAAATAAAAAGTCGCCGTTCGTATTATGTTGCATTACGATGTCTTGCAATAAAAAAATAGTTTATTCAAACCAGTTTGAACGGAATCTCCACAGGGGATGATAATAAAGTTGAATTAGTTAATACGTATTAATGAACACCATTATTTCTCCACGTTGTGATTGTTTTAGTTCTCTGTAAATTTAAACTCCTACTCAATATGTCATTAACGGAAACCTTAAACTTTTCGAAATGAAGATTTAAGGCTTTTATTGAGTAAGGGAACTAAATTTTAGATACATATGCAAGTTAGCTTAAAACGTTTTGATTCAAAAACTTTTAATGTCAGCTTGGAGTAAAAAATAGATCCTAAGAAGTTTGCACAATGGTTCGAATAAATATAAGAAATAACAGAATTAGTTCTTTGAAAAAAGGTTACGCCTTATACTTTTACCCAAAAAATAAATTATCAAAAAGGATAAAAATATTTATAAACTTTACAGAAAAATATATCATAATAACATCAAACAAAGCAGCCAATAACTGTATTTGCAAAAACTATATATTATTACACTTTGTTAGGAAGTCGATTACAACAATCAAACATCGCAACTTTCAGGTACTTCTGTTTATACTTATTGTTGTAATCTAATTTTTTAATGTTGTTATTTGTATGTTAGCTAGAGTAGAACGCTTAGAAAATTCTGGGTTGATATCTCGCACATTCTAAACTAGATAATAAAGTACGGAAGAGTTGTTTCAAGAGTAGATTAACGCCATTTGTAGCGTAGACCTACAACAATTTACGATAGTGTTCAAGCTTATATAAATGTTAAAGGAGAAAATAAACTAATTTGATACAACACCTCAACAATTTATGTCAGAAGTGTAATTATTTTGGGGAACATATTTAAAATAGAACTTCAACTGTTGAAGATGACGATCAGGAGGTCAAGTAGAGAGATTCGAGCTCTACGTAAGGTGATGAAAATATTAAGAGATAAGATCAGGAAAAATGAGACAGAAAATATAAAGAAGATTAAAGGAAGAATCAGAAAATTAAAAGAAAGGACGAGAGGGGCAGAAAATTAGAAGAACGTGACAGGAACTTTAGAGACAAGTTAAAAGAACGAGACCTACTATTTTAAGAAGAATTAAGATAAAAAAAATGAATCTGACTGAAGCTATGGGGTCATACAGGTTGATTACAACAACAAACTAGAAGAAATGCAGGAAGACGTCAGAGAAGTACGAAGGGACATTGGCAAAGTTAAAATAAAAGTAACAAAAGAATGTTGACGAAAGACGTCAACGAGTTAGAAAGAGCATTATTGAGGGAAAAGAAGTACATCTATTGTAGAATAAAGCACCTTGAAAATGAATTATAAAATGCAAATATCAAACCAGCCACATGTCTTTCCGCATTAGCTTAAGAGTTCCAACTTAAAACACCATTTAGTGCAAGATATGGAATAGGAAAACATATTTGTTCTACACCCATTATCATTACTGCTCTACCAGCCGTAACACTACCACTTATATCATTTGCATATTGCTCTGTCTTACTGTTGCAAGAGTTGGCAGTGGGTGGTGATGACTAGCTGCCTTCCCTCTAGTCTTTCACTGCTAAATTAGGGACCGCTAGCGTAGATAGCCCTCTTAAAGCTTTGCGCGCAATTCAAACCAAAAACCCGACCTTTTGTTGTTGTTGTTTTGTCTCTGGAGGTAGAGGTTTTAGTACTTATTTACATGATGTCTTCTGGTTTAGTTTATATAGTGTAGTAATTTTTACGTTTGTGTAATGTTAAAATGGTAATTTTTGTACTGTGGTTTTGTACAAATTAATGCTCCATTTTTCTTTATAATGGGGTTATTCTTATAGTATGAAAAAATGAATTTTTTCCTTTCTAATTCTGATTGGCCTTTTTTTATAACAGACCAGGGTCGGAACATTTGGCGACCCTGCCGTATTGGATTTTAGCGTTGTAAGTCCGTAAACTTCCTATCAGGGAACCCTGGTAAGGGAATTACTAATTGTAGGGTGGGGGTTTTAATTGACACATGTTTCACGTTTGATCTTAAAGGTATATGAGCGCTAGTTTATATAGTTTTGAAGTTTATAACTCTCTTGAGATTCCCTATAAACAAATCTATTGCGAATTTTAATTAATATACGTACGGTAAATATGGGTTAACTCTCTTCATAAATGCAGGAAACTACATGTAAAATCTTCAAAGTTAAGCTACATCTATGTTAGATATACATGAGTGCATCAATTTATCTTTAACGCGAGTGTTAAATTTAGCTATTTTTTGAAACGATAATTTATCGCAGGTTTGTTTACGTAACTGTTTACGAATCATAAGTTGTGTGGTTCAATTGTTGTGAATTGGCCATTGTTGTATTATAGCATCATGGTACTAGAACCTTCGAAGTTATTCTTGTTGTTTTAATTGTGTATTATTGCATCTTAATATCTCATAGTGTGTGGAATGTTGGTCGGGCTATAAATACGCATCCAAAAGATAGATAGATAGATCTTCACTGCATGATTGTGAGTTTGGCCATAAATAGCGTATAGTAGTTATTTCTGAATGAAAGTATTACAGATTACATTGTAGTGAGAGAGTAGAGAAGAATAATTAATGTCATCAAATTGTGTTCTAAAGTAACTGAACCAACCTGTGGGGACTTTGACGAAAAATAGATGATTATTTAAAGCTCTGAATACAATTATGGTAACCAACAGTGTAACGAACATTTGTATATACGTTTGACTTGTTTTAGATATTGTTACGTCTCCGTTTGTTAATTGATTTTTCCGTA
>NW_013665733.1:608583-611435 GCF_000517525.1 Limulus polyphemus | reverse complement strand
ATTCGCCAAGATACGGGATAGTTCTAGAAACGTGGCGTCACTGTAGTCATGTGATCTCGATGACGCAACAATATAATATTTTATAACAAGTGGACTGTGTTGCTGTTCTGCCAACAAGTCACAGACAACTACTGTAAAGAATCCGACCCATTCATACATAAAAACCTGACAATCTATATAATTTGTTTTTGTTTGTTTTAAAAACAAAGCCATAGTGTGTTATCTGCTGTGTTCGCTACAGGGAATCCAACTCCGGATTTTAACGTTGGAAGTCTGTAAATTAACTGCTGTCCCACCGGAGGACGTGTTTTTAAGTTAATGTAAACATTTAAAAGTAACTCCTTGTTTTTTTTATTTTTAAGGTTTTTGTCCTTCAGTTTCACCATTCAAGGCAATATCATAAAATTCAAGTTGAATTACTGAATTTTGAAATTAAACACAAAAATCAGTTGGCTAAATCCCCTATAAGACAAATTATACAGGTATTTAAAATATTGGAAAGTAAAGTTTGTTTGTAGTTATGCGCAAAGATACATAACGGGCTATCTGTTCTCTTCCCACCACGGGTATCGAAACCCAGTTTCTAGCGTTGTAAATCCGCAGACATACCGCTGTGCCACTGGAGGGGGTGTAAAGCAGGGTATCTGGATTTTATATATTTCAAACAATTCATTGAAACGCAGAATATTAAGATTTTAATACGGATTAGAAGAAAACAGTTGGTTATACTAAACAGATTAAGGCGATATTTAGGTCACAGTTCTTTTTTAAGAAAAATCTGATAAAGTAATATTTAATTTCTCTAAATATGTTTCGAATGACATAGAGCAAAACATTTTGGTTGGTGGCTTAAAATTTAGTATTCCCAATAAGTTTTTGTTTGAAGATTATTTTACCCAATTTAAACAGAATTTGGAAACATTATCACATCAAACCATTTGAGTAAGTTTCGCCAATATTTTAGTGATATTATAATTCAAATCAGTGGTAAAGCTTTAATTGGTTTTAATAATTATGATAATGAATAACAATATTTTTCTAATATAAGTATGGAAGAACTTAAAGCTTTTAAAGAATTTATGTAAAAAAAATAGTATTGTTATTTCTAAATCAAAGGTAACAGTGTAGTAATTTGAGATAAAGATAATTATATAAATAAAGCAGAAGAAATAGTTTATTGTACCAAATTTGTGAAACTGCATCAAGATCCTACTGATAAAGAGGAAGCTAAGTTGTAAAAGTTTTATTAAAATGAAAGAAAGAAAATATTCTTAATGCAAAACAGTATTTGAATATTAAACCACCAGAAAGTCATCTCGATATATTTCATGGTTTACCAAAACTTCATAAAGGATGTTCCTTACGACCGATGGTATCAAACACTGCAATTTACAACCATGCTGTGGCTGTTTTTCTAGTTGATTAAAAAACACCCACCCAAATGAATACATTTTGAAAAACAGTTTCGCGTTTTCTTATGGAATTCACCAATTGAAATGAAGCCTGATATTAATGCGCACTATGCTAGTTTGGCATCGAATCATTATATACAAATGTACCGTTAGAAAAGACAATACAGTTAAGTGCTGAATTGGTTTATAATGACAACTTCAATGAAATGTTCATCTCAAGATCAGCTTTTTTTTTAATTTATGAATTTTACTACTAAAGAATCTCAATTTTTGTTGAATGGAAAAGTTTATGATCAGGTCGACGGTGTCGCTGTGGACTCGAGAACAAAGAATTTCAATGTGAAATTTACTATTAGAAAGCATTCACTGGTTTATATTATAATTGTGATAGCTTTATTCCAAATGGTTTTAGAGAAAACTTACTTAAAATATTATTTCATTGTGCTTATAAAATATTTAGAACGAAAGAAGGTATTTGTGAAGAATTTATTAACATCAAGAATTTTTATGGAAAATTATGTTTCCATGTTTTATGATTGACAGAATACTTCGTATTTATTTGAATAAGCGAAGTTTTCAGACAGTAAATCCAACTGATGTGTCTAAATACCCTATAGTTACCCTCACCCCCAGAGGGCGGGGCGAGGATATTGTAATCAGATCCATGTGTCTGTCTGTTTGTCTGTATTTCCGCACGCGTATCTCGAAAGCTAAAAGACCAATGTACACGAAATTGTTATACAAGATGGGAAGTCGGTATGGGACAGTCCTCCCTAAATTTGATGTAGATCCAAATCCGGCTTCTAAAATTATTTTAAAAGTTTTTATAATGGAGAAATAGGGCATTTCGCGGTTTTGGGTTAATAACTTTGTAAAGTGTGATCAGATTTGTACCACATTTCATGGGCACATTAAGGTTGAGAATCCTCATCACACTACAAAAAATGATCTGGATCATTGCTAATTTTAAATCTGAGAAGGATTTTCTGAGTTTTCAAATGTAAAATTTTACATTATCCGATATAAACACATGCAATCTCGAAAAGGAGCAGCAGGGTGGGGTATGCAGTCTCTGTGTATCAATTTTATGGGGCCTAATTCTTTAGAGTAACAGAAGGTGTCTGTGACTTGATGGTGATAAGTTTCAACAATATACAAACAGCATACAATCCACTTGTTATAAAATTATATATTCAAAAGAAGTCAAATGTATGTACAAAAATTCGTTACACTATTGGTTATTACAGTTGATCTCGAGCTTTAAATAATTGTCTCCTTTTCATCAAAGTCCACACAGGCGAGTTCAATTCCTTTAGAACACACTTTGACAAGAAAAATTATTCTTCTCTTGTTATGTAGTGGAGCAGCTACAGTTGCAAAGTCCTTCACAGACTTTCGGTAATAGGTACAGAGTCCCAAGAAACTTCTTAACTCTCCCAT
>NW_013665733.1:591145-608111 GCF_000517525.1 Limulus polyphemus | reverse complement strand
CATAACTAAATGCAGTCTTAGGTTTATCTTCTTCAGCCATTTTTACTTGGTTGAAATCTGACTTTAAGTCTAGAGTTGAAAACCACCTTGCTCCACTTAGGGCATCAAGAGTATCTTTAATTCTCGGCAGTTGGTATGACTCCGTTTTCAGTTATACTGTTAAGAGCCCTGAAGTCCACACAGCAACTTTGGGTCCCATCCTTCTTCTGGACTAACACGAAGGGAGCTGACCAAGGACTATCTGATTTCTCGACTATCTCTTCTTTAATCAGGCCATCTATGACTTTCTCCATCTCTTTTTGCTTTGCCGGAGCTATTCTTCTCGGGGGAATCTTTATTGGATGATGATTGCCTGTGTTTATTCTGTGCTCCACAAAGTCTCTGCATCCATGGTCATGATCTTCTTTTGAAAAAACGTCTGCATAATTCGCCAAGAGTTCTCTAACCTGAAGAGCCTGTGATTATGACAAATGGACTATGCTCTTCTTATGGAGGTCAGTTAAATGTTCTGGGAGAGGATGTTCTTTCTTTATGGTTGTATTTCTTGCCTTAACATTGACTAGCTCTTCCTCCTTTCACACACCCAACAATGCCCCTTCCTTAAGTGTCTGCTCACATTTAGAGAAATTAGCCACTGTTATGGGTACTACTTGATGACCTACCACAAGTCACAATCCAATTTTCACGTCTGCTGACCTGGATGTGTCTTCCACTGCTTCCACATGTATCAGGCTTCCTTGGGGATGTTCTTTTATCCTTCCCCAAATGATCTTCTCTGACATAGGGGGTATTGTAGATGATTTAAGTGCTTTGACAAGCAAATCAACAGATGCAGCAACGCTTACCGAAATTTGGCCTTTGTTGTTCCTAAATGTCATTTTATCAAAGTTAACTACACACTTCCGTGGAAGTAAGTAGTCCAACCCTAATATGCATGGGTCTTCAATGTCAACCAAGTATACTTTGTGTCTGTCCTTCATGCCCATGAGCTCAAAAGTTATCCACACTGGTCCCCACAACCTTGCACAACTTTATTATCTTTGAATAATAATTAATATACAAATCAAGAAACTACACTGTTTCAAAAGAAACTATAAGTAAGATACCAGTGTGGTTACAATGATTTTTAAACTTCAACATTTCTGGAGTATCTTTTTATAGTTGGGTGATTTAAAAATATAACTCTTTGGATACTTTTGGCATTGTTGATAAAATCATCTCAACTGAAAAATGACTATTGACCTGAAGATGCAATAAATTTCATGTTAAAAGATAAATCTGAAAGATTATCGCCGCAAGCAAGTTTTAACAAAGAAAATAGGTAGATGTCTCTGAAACCAATATAACCTGATGAATATGAAACAAATAAGGTATATGCAAGAAGCTGCGGTGATTATCGACAATTAATATCTTAAAAGAATATTCTAAAGAATCAGGGTTTTAAACTATTGTATCATGTATTGCCTTGTGTTTCACTTACGCCATGTAAAAGTGTTTGTTCGTGAAAAGAAATTAATTGATCCTTAGCCCTTTGATTACATAAACACTGTATATTTGCAGTGTAGGAGCCATAGTTATCATAAATAGCCTTTCTATAACTTTTTCTATAATTTTTAAAATTTATGTAATATTTTAGAAGTTTAGTTGCATTATCTTTGTGTCCTTATGGAAATTAGTGGAATGTGGCATTCTTATATTGCAAGCTCAACTTTCCCACAAGAATACAATATATTTATCTTGAAATCTTGTTTGCAGTTGGCTAAATTTGTCTTTTTTATGTCTTTGATTTGGCATATATATGTTTGAATTGTTGTTTTTAAATCAGTATTGTCCTGGTCGCCCCCCAGTGGCACAGCGGTATGTCTACGGACTTGCAACGCTATAAACCGGGTTTCGATACCCGTGGTGGGCAGAGCACAGATAGCACATTGTGTAGCTTTGTGCTTAACTTTAAAACAAAAAACAAAACAATTGTCCTAGTCGTCACACAGTTTGTCTTCATGCAGTAAAGCCCAATTCATCTACTTTTGAGTTAACTGTTACAAAATAGTCAGTTAAATAAACAATATTCTTTCTCGTGTTGCAACATATTAACATGTTTCTTTTTTAAATTTTAAATTTAATCTCCAACACACACCAGTTCCTATACTAAAACTCCTTGGTCTACATTCTTCAAATATCAGTGACTCTCTACCGGCTAAATCTTAGTGTTTCTCTAGTTATTGCAGTTGCGATATATCTGCATGTAACTCTTTACTGAAGAATACCATAGAGTAGGTCATATGCAATTTTGGTGTCGTGACCTGTAATCAAAGCGGATCAGGTGAATAGAGATCAGCATGTATATATTTTGCCGATAAACGTTTGTTTAGCTGGAGAAGAGACCAAATGCCAAATGAAATGCCAGTTTTGGTAACATGGATTTTTCTCCCACAACGTAACAAGCTTTTGAAGAGTTACTATTTCACCACTGATTGATGCTAGCTTTATAAAGCCATCATCGGAAAGTACTTGCGCTTGGTAAGCTCAGAATTGGATACCAGCCGAGAACCTCTGAACCGCCTGCTTCTCCAAAACCAAATGTAAGTCAATCACATCTAGTTGGGAAGAGCCCTTTGCAGTATCATGTCCAGGTACCTACAATCTGGAAATAACGGACTTATAGACTGTGGAAGTTACGATTTATGTGTGGCTATCCGTTCATTTGTCAATAATTTATGGAAAGGAGCTTTCACACAGTCATACGTGTATCCGGGATATACTCAGAGCTGGTGCTGGAACTCTTTAGTGAAAGACATTGCACTGGCTAGACCTTTACAATAATTCGCTACTATATAACAATTGGAACCCTAATTAAGACAAACGCGACGAAGTACCTCAAGATACGAGAATCATATAATCCTAACAGCGAAACAGTGGATAAGCCCATTGAATGCGGTTATGCCATGTTGTCTTAGGGCAACGGTCAATAAACAAAAGTTAAAACATGTGCTCGAAATAATGTTCCATACTAACAACTATTAGAATGAAAACAGAAATACAGTTGTGTCAATTTCTTTCAAAAATTAGGTCGTCGAGAAATTAATATCGCTTTTTTTAGATGAAAAAAAGCGAACAACTTATATACCAAAACAAAACATTTATTACATGAAATAGTCTCCATTCTTATCGATGATGTTTTTCCGTCACACAATCAGGTTGTTAATGCCCTGATTAAAGAAATCAACTAGCTTTGAAGCAAAAAGTATGTCGATGTCCTCTTTAACGCCTTCCGCAGCTGCATTCGTTCCCCATTAAGATGGTGGTGCAGTGAACGAAAAAAAAATAGTAATCTGGTGGTGCCATATCTGGAGAATATGGTGGGTGGGGGAGAATTTCCCAACCCTACTCCATAATCTTGTGTTGCGTCAAACGTGCCACATGTAGACGTGCATTGTAGTGGAGAAGAAGAACACATTTTCGATTGACTAGTGAAGGATGTTTCTGATGAAGGACTTGATTTAAACGTTCCAGTTGCTGACTATAGATCTCTGCATTGATAGTTCGCTGTGAATTGAGGAGTTCGAAATGAATTACTACTTTGGTTTTGAGGTCGGAAGTGTTTTTTGTCTAAGACTGAGCAATTGCTTTTGACGTTTAATATTTGCATAGAAAATCCATTTTTCATCACCTGTGACAATTCTGTCCAACAATGGTTCACGCGCCAGAAGAGTCGAAGCAACGTTCACACTTTGCAAAAGATGATCATCCTCAGATGTTTACGTATTGTTTCATGAGTGATATGCAATTTCAGGGCAATTTCACGAGTGTGTTGCTTTGGGTTAGACTCAACAAGAGTCTTCAGAGCACCAATATCAATTCCAACATGTCGAACCCTGCCATCACAGTTTTTATAGCTAAAGTCACCTGAACGAAATTTGCTGAACCCTCGTTGACACTTACCAACGTTCAAAACATTTCCATAAACTTCTTTGATATTCTTTGTGGCTACAAGGGCGTTTTTTTTCTTCTTTTATTGAAACAGCATTACATGCCAAATATGTGTCTCGTCGTGTGCCATCACTATAAGGAATTAGAATACACTAAACTTTACGCATTATATAGGCTACACTAAAATGATCTTTAGGCGGTTCGTTTAACTATTATACGTGATGTACGTTTTTGGGAGTGGTTAATGAAAGTGTTCTAAAACGCGACATTAATTTCTTGACGACCTAATATTTCATTAATTACTAAATACATTATTAACTTCAGTAAGATAAAAACTTAAACAATATTATACAAAAGCATTAATTATCATAATATTCTAATTTATACTTAACATTAGTTAAGTCTTTTCTTGTGAGATACACTAAGCGAAATCCAAAACGACCACCGTACTTAATCAACTTGATTTTATTTCGACACTTTGGGACTAGGCTGCAAAATAGTCTCGCACCCGGACAACACATAATAACATTATAACGAAAAAAAAAATTGTTTGTATGATAACTGGTGCATAACACTACATTAGATTCTTCTGAATGAGATACATTCAATGAAATTTAAACCGATCTCCTATACTTCCATATTGATTTTATTTCGAGATTTGGCTTTTTGACAGTTGAATTACATTATAAGTTGAATACTAGCCTCCCAGGAAAACATAACATTATAAATAAACAGTATCTTTTGTATGTATCTAAATAATTACAAGAGTAACGTGTGTGCGTGCGTGGGAAAATTTTAAACTACATTAAACCATGCAAAAACGAAATTAGGAGTAAGGAAGCGCCAGTGACTTCACCATATACGTAGGGGGAGGGGGATAGAGAGTACTATGCATCATAAGGGGAAAGATATTTAGGGAATATATCTTCATCCCCCAGAGCCCCACATAAGACGGCAGTGTTTATGTGTTAAGGTTCTGTGTGTGAATTTCTTCATTTGTTTATATACACTAAGAATACCAGTGCCGTTACCTTGTTCAGTAGGGACCTGGAAGTGATATCACTAAGGTTTAATACTTGCTACCGATACCAAAGTTTTGAAAGCATTTAGTGTCTCTTACTAGATAAGTCGATCGGTTTGTTATTTTTGATCAAACATTTCGGCTCAAAACTTCTTTTGTACTAGAGTTGTTTGGTGGATATCAAGTGTTGTAGAATAGGTTTAACCTTGCAGTCATTGAGACGTCTCGCACGGCCATCAGATCCTTTCAGAACTCTTTGTGCTTTATCTCATAAGTGAGTAATCTAGGCAGGTCATTTAACTGTTTAAATTACTTTAAGTACACAGCACTGTCTTTACCTCTTATAAACTTTGTGAATTCAAATACAAAATACCACAACTAAAACAATTTTCGTACGTTTGAAGTTAAGCACAAAGCTACACAATGGGCTATCTGTGCTCTGCCCAACACGGGTATCGAAACCCGGTTTCTAGCGTTGTAAGTCCGCAGACATACCGCAGTGCCACTGGGGGCACTTATCCTGTAATAATACATATTGATTTGTAAGCTATTGTGTATTTTCACTAAAAAATGTCAGTGACGTTTTTAATAATTAGGCGGTTTCGGCGACCGCCAGGGGCCCATGATCTAAGGGAGATCCATACAGAAACGAAAAAATATAATAAATCAGATGAAATTTATAAATGTCTTATTATGTCAACTCTCTCAATACGGGCTCGGTCCCAGAGACCGACCACGTACTAGTATATAGTTTTAATACTGTAACTTTTCATACAGTATTTGTATCTTCACAAAATTTGGTAGTCGTTTAGTAAACATTACAAGTCGTTTGTACACAAAAAATCAGTTATTTTAATGAAGCATTTTTACTAAAGATTTGTCCATGAATACATAGTATTTTTTTTACTAGTCAGAGTGCAAAGTAATATTTATGTTAAGATTAAATTTATAAATAATTTTCTTCATCTCAAAAGCCTCAAATTTCAATTGTATAATTTTTAAAATGTAAATAAATTTCAAACATTTTTGATAAGTAAAACTTCATAATTTACCTGCTATTTCCTCTACCCTAATCTTTTACAGGGCTGTCAATTTGACCGACCTGGTAACCACCAAAAAAAATCGAAATGTATCTAAATTACTCCATTTTTCTTTCTAGAATGTCTTCAAATTGTAATTTGAAAATACATTTGTTTATCCCAAGTAGCTTTAAACTCGTAAAAAATATACATATATTTAAACTTAAATTTTATTGTTTTCTTGCCCTTTAAACAGTGTCTAACCACTATTGGGGCCATTAGAAGTCATAAATCACTGGTGAACGTGCAGCTCATGTTAACTTCTCGAATTATACTAAGCATGAGGTACTTGCAGCTACCTCGTGAAATTTTTCTATTATATTATTATATATTTTACCTAACTTAACCTTAAATAACATAAAAAGTTTCATATTTTTACATTTTAGTAATTTTCAAATAATGAATAAAAAATATATACGAAAAAAAAATAAAGTACTTACCTAGGTCTTTTTTTTTTTGCTGTCGACTGTCCATGACATTTAACCGTACTTTTTTATAATAATGGTACTACTGCACTAAATAATTTTTGTTTAATTAAATAATGTCCAAACTAACACGGAATAATAACATGCAAAATGCAGAATATGTTCCATAACTATCACCGTATTTCTGGCTTTCTACCTATGTGATAAGAGTCATTAGAAATTCAGCTAAACTCGTTCATATATTTCCTTGGGAACAAAAGTTGAAATAGAAGAGAAACTAACTATTCTGTGTAGAGAAAAAATCGTAACATAATATGTTATTTGATTAAAGGAAGCCTTGGCTTTCTATTGGCTATAAATAATATAGTATTAAAAGTCAGAGAGAGCGATTGGCAATTTCTGAAAGCGGGAATGTTACAGGTTGGCACAGCAAGATGAGTCTGATTTCTATTTGATAGCTCTGTAACCAAATACGATTGAATACTATAAATATTATGCTTTGCCTGAGCAATACAAATATTATAATAAGTAATTTACGTTAAATTGTGTACTGCTACGAGGGGTGGTAAGTAAATTAGAGAAGTGGGGATGTCTAGAGAGAAAATGCTACAATTCTCAAACTAGGGGAAATTCAGGAATTTTTTAAATATTGCGTTATAAAATTAGGAACATAATATATTTATGTAACATTAAAAGATGAATAATTAGCTACGTTTTTATTATATATTTATTGGTATACCATGACACGAATGTAGACAAATTAAACTTTGAATATTAAGTCACTAAAACGTCGTGACATGCCCACAAAAAGATGCCTGTCTCGGATCATACCTAAATTGCTATGGAAACACGTGCATGCTGTTCTTGTTTACGTGCCATGCGTCTCAGTGCTTTCAGGCAGCTTATTCAAAAGCCACCATAATTTTCTTTCATTGAGTTTGTTTCAAAATGCAATAAGCACACAAATCAGGAGCCCAGAAAAGGAAAGAACAAGAAAAAAAGAAATTGCTGAATTGTTAAAGCTGGATACATTTTTCAAGCCAAACCCGGCGAAAGACCAATACGATGTGGCTATCGTTAATGTTAGAAACCGGAATTAACTTCAGGGGCAACAAGAGTAACAGCCCGAATATTGACTTAGATAAATTTAATACACCACCTACACCGATCTTAACTGAACCAGTGACAGAGATCCATATCGAATTGGACTATGATGAAGATCTCGAATCGAAAGACAGCCTCAATTTGTGAATGACATTGGCTTATGTGGTGACAACATATCTGAAAAATTGAAAAACGTTTTGATTGCAAACGGTAGTGAGAATTGTCTACACTGTGATGGAGATTTTATAACTCGGGGTTATGTTCAAGGTAGAGAAGGTTATCGCCGATACTGTTCGAATGATTTCTTTTCACGTGTGCACCGACTGACAGGAGAGTGTATTGAACGCACATGGCTTTGCTATTCATCACCTGATGGGAAGATGTATTATGTGCATGTAAACTTTGTGCAATAGAAAGTGGATCCTTTACTTGTTGGTACAATGACTGGAAACACGGAGTTGAAAGGATTTCGTTTCATGAGAACAGCAAAATACACCGAAAGGCCATGATAGCGATGTGTACAGGGCAATCAGTCATCGGCTGTGTGGGCAATAAAGGTGTATCCTAATATGAGAATGATCGTGATTACTGACGTGCTACAAAGGGCTGCAAGCATGATTATGTTTCTCTGTGAACGAGGACTTGTATTGAGAGGTAGAGATTAAAATATCGGGTCTATACACAACGGTAACTATCTTGGTATACTGGGATTTCTAGCAGAATATGACCCGTTTATTGCTGAACACACCAAGTACTTCGCCAACAAAGGCAAGAGACGCACGTCATATCTACCCTCTACTATTTGTAAAGAACTAATACGCATTATGGGTGACAACGTACTTCAGGCGATTGTCAAGGGATTAAAATCTGCTAAATTTTAGCCACTGCCTGTCGATTCAACGCTACATGTTACACATTCTGATCAACTCACCTTTTTGGTTTGTTATGTTTTACCAAATGGTCTTGAAGAAAGATTCCTGAAGTTCTTACCGATGTAAGGCCATAGTGGCCAAAACATAGCTCAAATGATGCTGGCCATATTGGAGAAAAACGGTACTGGTAAAAAAAAAATTGTCGCGGCCAATCTTACGATAATGCTTCCAATATGAGTGGAAAATATTATAATGTTCAAGCTATTATCCGTGACAGAAACCCTTATTAAGGACCGTATATACTCGTGTGCAGTTAACTCATTAAACTTGGTTGAAAAAACAGTGCAGAGTATTGCCCTACGGTTGTAAAATTCTTCGATTTTGTACAAACCTTATACACATTTCTATCTGCATCAACACATCGCTGGCAATTTATTTGCGACAAGCTAAAACCTTTAGGACTAGGTGTTGTTAAACAACTTTCTGAAACTCGGCGGTGGACAAGATATGAAGCTATTTCGGCCCTTTTGAAAGGTTACAACCCCATATGCGAATGACGTTGAGCAAAAAGCTGTATGCACAAATAAAGTTCGATCAATCATTGATAAACTTGGAGAACTAAATTAGAATATTCTCATCGTTATTTAGCACACATTCTTAGAACGATTCCACCACACAAGTCTCGCACTCCAACAACCGGCTTGGTCTCAGTGTTACTGTGTCCTTATTGGATGCCCTTATCGTTCAAGATCAGCAAACAAGGTTTGTCAAGTTCGAAGACCGAGATGATGAACTATGTGGTCATACTGAGTATAGTCGAATTTAGAAGCGCGTCCAGGTGCGCAAGCGTCTCCATGATGATGGAGATGCAGAGGATACTATCACCCAAGAATAAATTTAGAACTGAAGTATTTTTCGTTGTGTTCGACCAACTTCTTACTGCATTGAAATACCATCTTGAAGCATATAAGGATTTGGCCACCAAATTTGGATTCCTTTCCAAACTATCATATCTTTCATGTCAAGAAATCAGCCAAGCCACAAAATGTCTTGTCCATTCTTTTCCGAACGATGTTGAAACCGAAATAGAAAAACGAATTGATCCAGTTTTCCAATCTGACAATTCCAGAGCCTCGACGTTCATTCACACAATCTGAACCAACAGAATCAGTTCCTCTTTGTCCATAGACATGCCCTTATCCAAACATTTCCTAATGTTGAGATAGTGCTGAGAATATACTTGTCCATGATGGTATCAAACTGCAGCGGAGAGCTATCGTTTTCAGAATTGAAATGAAGAAAGGGAACTCAGGAACAGAATAGGGCAAAGATGACTAAATAATCGGCCTATAATGAACATAGAATGTGACATACTTCGAAAGGTAGACTTTTCGAAACTCCTTGACGAGTTCAGTTATAATAAAGCCGAAAAAAAAGACAAATCTAGCTTTATAGAGGTACGTACAGGTTCTAATCAATTTGTCTTCGTGATCATTCATGAATGAATAAAATGTTTTGCACACGTTTGTGGTTTGTCTATATTGTTTCTAGTGTTACAAGGCTATGAATATCATTAAAATGTTATCACATATATACGCTTAACATTATGATTTTGACAGTGAAGTTAACTTAATTTGCTGGAGATTAATATATCTATGATGGAAAGAGAGGGCCTTTTCTTCTCATACTACCCAGGGCCCAAGTCACCTTTATTTTGTCACTGAAACCTGTAATTCTTCTATTGTGACATGTATCTACTTCAGAGGAATAGTTTTATTATACATACAATGTATTTTATTTAATAGGACTAACTATACTATGGTGTAAAGAGTCTTAGGTATTGGTAATTTCCCGGATGTTTATGTTATTCTGTTTCCATATGACTTAAAATCGTGGTTCAGCTGGTTTAGATAAAACCTAAGTAGATCATTAGTTAGTGGAACGCACCTTCAGATGTTGATAGCCCAACTTTCTCATGAGACTACATAGAGGTCATTTTGCAGTCTTGTGTTTTATTGGCTAAAGTTAGAGAAGCTTAATTTATTCGTTCTTTAACTGGGCTTATGTGTGTGTGTGAATCGTTGTATGTGGATCATCTCTGTGGTGTAGAACCCAGCTCACGTACTGTTGAGTTAACTAATACAAAATAATCAGTTAAATAAATATTATTATTTCAAATTCAACTGTGTTGATGTGTACAGTGTTTGTTTATTCCATACATTGCACCATTTTACCTTTTTTTTTTACACCTTAAAATTCATCTTGAAGACATACAGTTTCCACAGTGCAGTGACTCGGTCTTCGTTCTTCAAACATCAGCGACTCACTGCCATATAGATATAACCATTTCTTTTATTATTGCTGTTGTAACTTATCTGCATGTAACTTTACAAATACCACAGCAGGACACAAGACTCAAACAATTTAGTGTAGAATAAGATATGATGACTCTGCAAAATTAAGCTTATGACTTAGAGACCTAACTTTGTTTACCTTATAGGCAAGAAAGTTAACTTTTTTCTATACAAAAGATACGAAAGGTGAGTCTGACCGAAAATCACGAAGTGGAAAAAATATCTCAAATTTAGTAAATTTCCTGGTTTATCAAACCTGATGGCTACATTTCAGTCCCTATGACAGCTGGATTCAGATCTAACAAATTTAGTTAAATGTACTTTAGGTTGAAGATGTAGGCATACAAGCATTCCCAACCAATCAATCTCATGAGCGAAATCAAATCCGCTTAGAAATGTTGAATCAATAAATAGCTTCAGTCCATAATTTTGAGGTTATTTTGAGGAACGTTTGCTAACAAAAATCTATACTGACTATTTCTTTGATATTTCAAATGTTCATTATGGAGACAGCAGATAATTAACAATTTATATATAGTCTTTTCCTATTTATGATAATTTAATGTTAATTAACGTGAGTACCTAGTATAGTATTTGGGTGCATTGTTTTACTACGAATAGTTAAAACGTGTCTGAAAAACGTAGATTCCAGAAATGTTATACACAGAATAATTTTGAACACCGCCAGAATAGAAAAACGAAAAATATCTTAAACTAATTATGGATGAGTAAAATATAATACCGCTAGATATACATGTATAAGCCTTTAGTTTATTTCAACAGTCTCTTACACTTACTGAGCACGTATTACTTATTTAATCTTAAGTATACGAAACATAATAAATGCAACAATCAAGGATACTGTCCATTTTAATTGTCTAAAAGTTTTAAATAAACAAAATGTACTTCAAGGCTTAGTAGCTAGTGTGTCGAATTGGTAACCCGAGGGTTCAAGACGTGGTGCAACACAATGCTTCACACTTTTGGTTTTGAGTGCGTTATAAGACTAACAGTAAATCCTACTATTTGGTTAAGAGTAGCAACTTCAAGAGGCTGTGCTGCCAACTGGTTGCTGTCTTTTTGGTCCGCATATCAAAATCAGGGATTACTTTGCTTAACTTGGCTGTTTACGGTTTAGCCCACTGTGCATTTAAGGCGTTGTTCAGTTAAAATTTTTATAGTTAACCACTATTGCAAATACAGACACTCAATTAAACTTTCTAATCCTAATAGTATACAACAAAAGGGTCGTTTGTTACCAAACCTGGCAAGTACCCTTAACGCCCCCCCCCTCCCCAATGGTTACTTCCATTTCCCTTACTCTACCTATGACCATTCCAGCATCCAGCTGAATAGTTGATCATTTGTAATTACAAAGAAACAGCAGGATTCCACGGACTGATAACTGCTCAAGCTAATGCTTCCTGCTTTTTTTTTCAACAGGAAACATTCTATTTATTGCATGACTTCTATAACCGTGTTAAACAGCATTGATGCATTATACCTTGTTCATATTAAACTACAGAACACTACTTATGTACATGGAAACTCTAATACTTTATTTCTTACATACCTTCTTGTAGTCTACTGTTTTGGGGATCAATCTAGATGGCACTGGATGACCTTTCTGTGGAGCATCACTTCACTCATTGCACAGACAAAACTGACTGATACATCCAAGAGTACATTCATCCCAAGAATGCCAATTCCATATCTGAGACTGGAAATGACTGCACTTGTTCTGTAGGCAACACCTTCTATACTGAGCCAGAGATTCACTTTTTCTCTAATATCTAGTGTATTACCCTTTACCGGAATGAAATTGATATACACTGACCATAGTGATGGTTTCATTCAAAGGGCTTGAAACATCGTGAGCTCTACTAGAGTTCTTGCTGCTTTTGTATCTACCAGGAACTCTTCATCTCGCCCTTGTAATCTTATTGGCAACTATCAAACTTCACCCAACCTTAACAAAGTTGGGGTGACTAATAAACTCTTTTGGGCAAACTGTCCTCCTCCAAGTCAGTGGCCAAGCCTAATTTGGGCTATGTCAGTTTTTCCAGAGCATTTACCACTTGTCACTGGTCATAGAGGGCCCACTTGTCTGACATCTTTGCTGTCCTGCAAAGTACTAGCAATTCCTTTGCCAGAGTCCCAAAGTTCAAATGTGAACCAGCCACTTCATTCTTCCTATCCTGGACAATGTCCAGGTGGAGGCATAGGCTGTGGTTGGGTTATGTCTCTTATGAGTGGACTTTACAGTTGCGTGTACCTTTATAATGGTACATACCCCATAAGCAAATCTTGTTGTAATATATATCCTGTGGATGGAGCTCGTTGTGGCTTGAACCCTGTGGAAGGGCCTTCATAGCCCTGCCCACTCCCTGGAGACCAGTGTTTTTGCCTCACATTTTCTTCCAGTGGAAGCAAAATGAAAGCAGTGGACTGTTAACCTTGTAATGGGGAGCCTCTAAATCCTTAAAGATACATTTCCCCATAGATCATGGTCTTCTACCATGGGTGCCCATTGCCTCACATGCCAGTGAGACAACTCTAATTGTCAGAAATCATTTACAAGTGACACATTCAGTCTCCAAGTACTGTCCACCAGTGATCTCGGCCAGAGCGGAATCCTTAAGCTCTAACTGGCGATGGTCTGGGAGTTTGACAGAGACTTCCTCCAATGCGTTCTCAAACTCGCTAGCTTCCTGTCCATTCCAGCAAACATCAGTTGTCCACACTTCCTTTTAAACAAGATTGATTCTCAGGAATACTGTCTGCTCAAGTGGTCTGGCCATACCAGACATAAGCAAATTTCCCTGAGTCAGTAGTTACAAGCTGATTAATGTCATGGACCTTTGCAGCATCAGGGAAAATCCTATGTCCAGGAGAAGACTTCTCCTAGAATTGACATTCCTGCCATTTCCTCCTCTGTAAGTAATCTCTTCCTCTCAGTCGTAAATACTTCTAGGTCCAGAATAAGCCATTCTTTCAGTAAAAGCTTGCCTTCAAACTCTTTAATTTCGAGATATTAATCAAGGGCTGTTAAGTGCATTGTCTTTTCAGAAACTCTACAATAAATTCTGATGGCACAGCGCCAATATTTTTTCTTTCTATCTACTTGTGGTATTTCTAGGTGATTTCCCGACAACTATCCACAAACGACTACAGATTCAGTCATGAAATAAGAAGAGTGATTTTGATCTAGTCCTCCTAGTGCGTTTAAAATAATGAGACTGGAGAAAGTTGGTAAAAATGAAAACAATCTTTATTATTGCACAAACAAAAAATAAATGTGACATACATTCTTGTGCACACGAAAAAATAATCACTTCTACTAGGCTGTACTTAGTCCAATAGCTTTTTCTCTCTCGGGATAGAGTTTAGTCGAATTAAACACGTTCACCTTAAAAGTAAGTTTCACTCTATAAATTCCCAGTAAAAAAAGCATCTCAAGATTTAAAGTAAACTCGCTTTCTTTGTCTAGTCAACAGCGTTATCTCGTGACTTTTTTGTTCTCTCAAAGCATTGGTCGGCTGTCACATTTAGTCAATGTCATTCTCGGCCAGCAAAGGATGTTGCAGTGCCAAACCAGTTAGTTCGGATACTATGTATTGCTGAATACCATCACAGACAGAATATACATTACTTACTATACAATATAAAGAACCGAAACAACTAGAACAAGTATGGACATTAAATAACCGATTTTTTTTTAAAAACCTCTATATCACTAAAGCAGATAGAATATATGTGATATGCCCGCATATCACAACACCTTTAATCAAGGTATTAGAGATTACACTATTAACAGAATGAAGACCGTATACATGAAATTTGAAGTCGTTGTTTTTATCATAAATGTTTGTTTTCAAACTGCCATTAGTAAGTGAGATATCTAGGTGAAGAAAATGACAAGAATTTGTCGTTTCATTAGTCGTATCAAGTTCCACTTACACTAGGTAAATGAAAGAGAGAGTTAGTTCAAAGTCTGAATTGTTGAGAGAAATTAGATTGTCTACGTAACGAAAAGTAAAACAACACCAATTGGTGATTGCAAGGTGAATAAATGTTATTAATAAAAAAGATGCATGTTAGCCACTTTCGATGAGTAGTTATTCCTAGTTGTTGTTTATAAGTATTATGGTCAAATTCGATGTAAGTATTAAACATGCAGTAAGTGAAAATATTTCTGAATCTTTTTTTTTTTAGTTAAAAGTTGATGGGAAATTTTACGGGTACCTTCCAACTAATGATCAAAAAGAAGGTTGAAGAGTGTAATAAATCTGAATTTAATATGAGTTTTATGCAGTTTTGGAGTACCATAAAGAAAAGCTAAATTTCGACAGTTATGATTAAAGGGAACTTTAAATTTTTAGTATTTTTACATAAATCGTTTAAAATAGAATTAATACTGATTTCACTTTCAGTAAAAGTGGTGTTACTGTTGTTTTCTTTCAAGAGAGAGAGAGAGAACATAAGATATTTTATAGATGAATGCAAAATTCCATCCAACTTTATGTACAGGGGTTATCACAAATCTTTCATGAGCTAGTGATTTTTTTGTTTGAGTATCTGAATAGTTGACATGGAATGTCAGTTTCATATAAAAAATAATAATTTAAGGCTTTGAGTTTATTTTTAAAAAAATGAGATGATCTTTACATTCATAAAAGTACCTTGGAGAGTAATTTTCTTTTTTTATTATTGATTTTAGGAATATACTTATTAATATTTTTTTCTAGCGATTTTAGAGTGATAAATTTGTTTTTATTCCAAGGAAATCTCAATTTATGACCTTTTTTTTCCAGAATTTTTATAAGTTCATCATCTTCTGAAATTTTAAGGTTATATGTTGATCAAAAGCATCAGCATAATAATATAGCAAAACATCAATGTCAGCCGAATTTAAAGTATTGACGAAAGCCTTATTGTTGTAAAAGAACCGATTGGTTCATTTTACTTACAATCCAAAGTTGGGTAAAGGTTTCAATCAGAAACAAAATATTAGTAATACTCTGATGAATTAACGACGGTAGAGACAGATCATTTACTATTTTATGCTTGAAATCAGTTACCATAGAAGGTTTGTTTCCCCTGTGTAATATGAAAAGCAGAAGTAGTAAGTATTCTACACAAGTTTCAATTTGATTAAGTCTTTCGCTTATCTGTTTGGATAAGGCAATATTTACATTAAAAACAGTACTCTTAAAACAAGAAATTATTTAATTAAGAAAGTATAAATAATTGTCAAGGATTTAACGAAATTCGTTAAAATCAACCCATTTACGTTTGTTATGATCTTTTCCCTTAATCTCTTTTGGTTTTGGTTTTGTTTGGAATTTCGCGCAAAGCTACACGAGGGCTATCTGCGCTAGCCGTCCCTAATTTAGCAGTGAAAGACTAGAGGGAAGGCAGCTAGTCATCACAATTCACCGCCAACACTTGGGCTACTCTTTTATCAATGAATAGTGGGATTGATCGTTACATTATAACGCCCCCACGGTTGAAAGGGCCAGCATGTTTAGTACGAATGGGAACCCGCCACCCTCAGATTGCTAGTCAAGCGCCCTAGCCACCCTTAATCGTTAACGTTTGCATAAAGAATCAACAAGAAAAACTAAAAGGCTAAAGCAGTTAGATTTATTAAGTGAGTAGTGTTGTTATTTTAGGAGTCTTGGTTAAGATAATAATTGTTTTATGTTTTAAGATAAATTAATCCATTTTTTCAGCTAACTTATTAGAATCGTTGACATGATATAAAATAATACTTTTAACACCAGCGAAATCATCTACATGAGAATGATCAATTTCAAAGGAATGAGGAAAGCCTTTGTTACGTTGTAATATATGGAGGTTAATTCTTAAATGTAATGGACTGGAATATTTTTCCATATGTTGTAGCCTGCAATGACCACAAGTCAATAAGTAGATGACATTAGAAGTCTTACAAAATAGTTTACTGAGAAGTAAAGGTTGCTCATCCGATGCCGCGGGACATGTTGAACACATATTACCTTTGCAAGTAATTATTTTACATTCAAAAGTGATTTTAAAAATTTACTTTAAAAAAGCTATCTAGGTTGAAGTTAGTAGCTCTAAAAAGAATGAATAGCGAAGAATCAGCATCTCTATGTCCAAATACATTAATAGTAGTAATAAATATTACAAAAATAAG
>NW_013665733.1:575649-590145 GCF_000517525.1 Limulus polyphemus | reverse complement strand
CTCACTGTCTATACACACACACATTACATTACATTCCGCGTCACGTTTTCTCCTCTTATATATACCAGCCTACCCTATCTAGTAAATACTAGAGCATTCGCCAAAGTACATGATAGTTCTAGAAACGTTGCGTCACAGTAGTCATGTGACTCGCTGACGCAACAGTATCTTATAATTTAATCCAAATACACACAAAAGTACACGCAACGCTAAAACATACAGAAATAAATAATATCATATCTTATAATGTAATCCAAATACATGCAAAGATAAAACATACAGGAATAAAAATAAATGTTAAAAACCTATGAACTCATGAGTGGTGTGTCAGCATTCAAAAAGCGTTGAAGATAATCGCTCGTAAAAATCTGCTGTGTGAAAACAGATGAACAAGTTTGAAATTAAAGGCCAGGTTCAGGTTCTTTAACCAATAATGTTCTTAACCTAACTACACAATTCATTGTCTGCAGACAATTATTGGAAAATAGTTGTCCACACGCACACACACACACACATATATATATAACTATTTTTTTAATTTATTCATTTATTTAATTAACAAAATAATCTACAGAGATTTTACATCACCCGCTTAATCTTCAACATACTGTGTTTGATGCCAAATAAATCTGAACATTGAAAAACAGCATAGTATTAAATATAAACATGGTTTAAAGAAACAAATTAACATTAAATCCTTTGAAACCAATAAGTATACTGACTGTTCTGATGCATTAGCCACAAAACGTTTTTACAAATTGAATATCGCTATATAACATGTAAAGTGATTATATATCAATGATAATTTTTCTTGAATTTCCCAAAAAACCATCAGAAAAATATATATGTTCACAATTTGTTAATGTTAATTTTTCTTTTTTCTTCTTTTTTGATCGTAAGAAAAACGAATATAGTAATGATATATTGAAAACACAACTTCTCTTGGACTGATTCAAAGAAACATGTAAAACGTTTCTCTGATTAAAATTAGACCATGCCATGCATGAACATTGTAAAAGTTTACAAATTATTTTCTTAAAGAGTTAGTTTCTTTATCATAACATAATGATATTTGAAACCTTAATCAACACAGAAACATAAATGTCAATTAAGTATTGATGGCAAACACTTTATTCGATTCGTTCCAGATCATAGAGAAACTATTTATGACATGGGAGCCCACAGAAATATTTTCGGGGGGGGGGGACATGCATGTAGGGGATCAGCTTTTACAGTATTAGTCAACAGGCTAAACGAATATGTATTATGTGTACTTATACGCAATTTACAGTTTTAATTCAAATTACTAAACATATTTAGTTTAATGACGATGTTAAGTTTACATCATAAATGCCCCCTCTTGCCCCTTTATGCGGGCGCCCATGGTTTGTGATACTAACATATTGATCACAAAGCATCACGAATGAATTCCAGGTAAAAAATATATATATATATAAATTATGACAAACTTTTCTTTGAAACATCAAATATCATTACAGAAATATGTGGATGATTTAAAGGTCATGAGAGAAACATCAAGTGCAAGGTATATTGACGATTAATCGTTTTTAGATGCATATATAATAGCTGGAAAATAAAATACAATTATAAACATAACACAGCAGTAAAATTACATTTAACTTCTAAAGGAAAGACTACAACATAACAGCATCTTCTTAATTTAGAGTACTTTAAAATATATACATACACACAGAGAAAGATATATGCACTTTCCAGGGCCTAATTTAAGAGAATTTTATCAGTCCATTGATTTAGCTAGGATCAAGGGGCATAAATGATGAGTCTAGGGTAGGAGCCCCGATGAGGGACTATAAGGAACCATAGGGTTATGATTAAAATATTGTTTTGAGGGTAATCTATTTTAATATGAAGGTGGCCATCATAGCAAATTTTAAGAGAAAAGGTTGAAATGGTGGCAGTTTTATTTGAAACAAAAACATTTTTGTACGTTTGCAGAATATTTGAAATTAGTTAACATTTTTTAGTTATGTTGCGTAATACACATTAATAGAATTACTAGCATTTACAAGCTCACTGTAAGTTAGGCAGTGTTTTATTTCATGTTGATTATTAGAACAATACACATATTATATATAATTTCGAGTTACGAAATAGATCGTTATCTTTACGGATACCATTAAATAAGCCAAGATTTGACGCACTTATAACGCCGTTAGTATCACAATTCTGTAACCATAGCAACTGTTTTTATACCATTACGTAATGAATAATATTGCTATATATAGAGCAAATAATATTATCTTATTTTTTATATGAAATGCTCCTTTTGCACAAATATTAAAAACTATTCAAAAATATTTGTCATATCATGCTATTTTACACAACTATTTGATTCAAGATCAATATTGAATAGGTTGTTAACTTAGCTTCCGGTTTTCTGTGTAGTTGTAATGGGAAGAGCTTTAAACGTACTGAGTGAAGAAGTCTGTTGGCTTGCGAGTGCTTGATAACGTTCGAGCGTGTTCGCATGTTGGGATACGTATTTTTGTCTCAGTGTGATGTATATTATTATTAAATTACAACGCTTGGAATTTTTAGGTTAATATATTGTATTTATTCATTATACGTGTAGTATTAAGAAGTGTGCATTAGACACCATTAATGTAATTTCAGTAAATATACTATTTTTGTTATCACTGATAACTAAATAAGTAGACTGGTACTGGTAAGTTATTTTGTTAACCTATTGCGATGCTTAATTTCCGAGATCATAATTTAGTGATTCTTGTCTCAGTTATAAACATTTGATAATGAAAGAGAAAACGAGAAATAACAGAGAGGAAGAAAGTAACTCCAATCCATTTGAAAACGCTAACTTCTTGTCGAGAATTTTATTTTGGTAAGTAAAACTGTAGTTTTGATTTTGAGTTATAACGTGTGTAGTACATTTACTAGTAGTAATACATCTACCTTACGCAGGTGTTGATATAACACTATAACTTATAAGTATCATAAACACTAACAGGACAAGTTACTATGCTGGATTCTTGAAAATAGCAATAAATGCAAAATTAAAGAATAAGTTAAACAATCGCGAAGTTTTTTTACATTTATTTTATTTTTATAAAACACTTGACGATTGTTTAACCTATTTTGTTTAATTTTCATGTCTTTGCTGCCTAAGCGGTTAACTAGTATATAGTATATATTTCTAGCAACAAATGTTGAGCCTATTTCGGCTTACAAGTTACATTTAAAACTGAAAGTTTTTGGTAGGTTTCATTTCTAAGAAACGTAGCAGTAGTACTAAGAATTTCATAAAAAAGCTTTTATTCCTTATTACTCGAAAATTTGTTCAATTTATATTTCACATGTACGATCTAGTATTATTACAGTTAATATACCGACTACTACTACCAGTACCAGTATTATAGCAATGGCTAATTTGTGATGTACATCAACTGAGAAACAAATGATAAAGTGTGACAGCTGAAAAGTGAAATGCAACCCAATCTTTTTTTTTACTCCCCTTTCCATCCCATGCATCAGTTCATTTATTTATCTATTTATTAAATTTATTATATATATATATATATGTGTGTGTGTGTATGTGTGTATATATATATAACAGTAAAAGTTGTTGATGAGATCAACAGATATTGATGCATGTTATGATTTAGTACTCATCTATGATTAATTGTGTTAAATTAAATTATTCAAAATTCAAATAATTTTTAGTTAATCACAAATTATCATGTGTAGTTTTACTTTGCCATGTTAGTCCTTCAAAAGTCCAAATGTTACTGTTAGAAAGTTGGTACAATGCTGCATTAATCAATCTCAGAAATGAAATAATAAGCGTGAAACTTTTTTTTTCTATTCAAAGCTAAGCCTACAGATTGAGGTAATACAGTTGCAGTTAGTAAGTTATATTGTAAATCATCCATTGATTCTGGACTATCTGCATAAGCCATTGTCAAGCAAATATAATTTCAAGTAGTCAAGATCATTAAGACTATTAATTGTTCTTATGAATTACGACGTACCTTTACAAGTACTCAAAAATAATGGGCTACTTGATATTTAAAGATTTTCAAAAATATTGAACTAAAACTAAAAATACCATGTAATATTTTAAAGTTTTAAACAATTATCCAATCTTCCTTGTAACCCATCATTTATATACTAAAAATGTGAAAAACATTGGTGAGACATTATCCTAAATTTTTTACACATATTTCTTTCTTTTGTAACAATGAATAATAATTACTACAAATGGTCATATTAAACCTTAAATAAGCAAAGTAGAACTAACAATCCAGGAAAGTGTTTTTCCTGTTATACTTGAAAGTGATGCTGTTAAATTTGTAACTTCATCAGTTTACACCTTCAAGAGATGAAAAATACACTGGACAAAAAGCAAAGACAAATATCCATTTAAGTAAATCTGAATCTCTTAGTCTAAGTTAGTATGTTATTCCATATTTGTGTGATTTTTGTATAAACCTTTCAAAATTATTCTGAAAATGTTTTTTTATAATTAGGTAGATTAGCATGTTTCAATTAGCTGAAGTTTAGGTTAAAATTTTAAAAAGATTTAGCAGTGGATTTTAAGTAGCTTGTTCTTATTTTTCATTTTATTTGATTGAGAACACTTAACTGAAGGTTTTAAGTTTTTAGACACAAAACTGCAAAAGTGTTGGTGGAATTTTCAGTATGGGAAAGGTTTTTCACAGATTTGTAAAAACAGAATATGAAGAAATATTTGGGAGTTTTTATTTATTATAAAGAAACTAGAAACAAAAAGCATATACAATGAATGAAATTATATGTACCTATAGTTATTTTATTTACTTTGTAAAACTGTATTATGTTTTCATAACATGTATTAATATGTAGAATATTTTTTGTCATTTAAACAACTAGGTAAAAACCTGTGGAAATTGTATTAGGATATATGTAATATAGCCTGAGGGGATATATATTTCCACCAATATTTAAACCTAATAATCAAAAAACTTATTTGAACTTTGAGACAGGATGAAAGAGGAATGAAAACTAAATTAATATAACCTATTACATAAAGCATTCTACGGAATGTATGAATAAACACAAAGTGCAAGAAGTAAAAATTCCTTTAATGAAAGGATGAGATTAAAAGTAAATATATTTATAGAAAATAATATTATACAATACTAATTTTAATGAGCTTGCAATAATAAACTGATAGCGAAATTCAACATAAATGTGAGGTACAGAAAATAAACAAAATTTACAGTGAAAAGAAGTGTAAAAAGCTAAATTCAAAAACACTACTTAAAAAAAGACATGAAACAGAATAATGGAATAATAAAGTTCTTCACATACATAATTCCTAACTTTTGGTAAAGATGCCTTTTTTGGATTTCTGTGTTCAAAAGTAAAACTAACAAAACAGTAGCTATCATATAAGGTAATTATTAAAGACATTTGTTTCTATACCAGAAAACAAGATGACCAGTAAACGTCTGTTTGTCATAGTTTTCAGTTAACTAAGCTTATGTGAAAAACTTGGAAATGCAAGGAATACAAATATTGAAATAATAAAATACTTAAGCTTAACTCATATACTTAGCTGAGATAACTGCATTCTGAAAAGTAATTGTGGTGTTGCTGCAACTTATTACATGTGAGCTTACCTTAAAGTGAAACCACTTAGTCGAAACCAAATTGAAACAAAGATTAATTGTAATTAGCTTACTCCAAATGAAATCATGCCTGATTGTGATCAAGAACATAAAAATGTAACAAAAAACAAGGTGAAAAGTAAGCCCTTTGACTCTAGTTCATTCTTCAACTACAAAAATAAAGGTGAGAATGTCAAATCCAAAATAATGTATTCCTTCATGCTCTTACCTATTCAACCAAATTTAAAATTCAGACTAACAGCACATGCCACATTTTAAGGCAAACCATTTAAAAAATTATATAACTTGAAACAAAATCTAATTTTGTCAAAGAACATGTTTGCACCTATATTTTAAAGTTTAAATTTATCCACTGCCCTTCCATATAAGTTTATTTTTCCTCTGTTTTAGTTCTCCACTCAAAGAGACCACCAATAAGAACTATCCAAAATTGATGGCTTAAGCTTGTCAAAATGTTGTACATTCGTAATAGTTTCTTTCACAACCCATTCAAGCTGTCTCCAAAATTTAATTTCCAAAAAGTGGGTTCCTCATCATCAAACTTACATTTCATTTAGTTCTTTTGCACTTAAGAGAAAAAACTCCAAAACTTTATCTTTTTTACATCTTAAATCACTTAAACTAAGCATTATTATACTAACATAATTCTGCATTTCTTCCATAATACTTGTATCCATTATATAATAGTAAGTAAAGGAACTCAAACTGCAACATTATGAATAAAGCTTCACTGTAGTCCTGTGCTAGATCAAGAATGCAATAACCTCAAAGTTCTTAAATTCAAAATTCCTACATAGAAACTTAAGAACCATTTGTTCTTTTTACTACAACTAATCACTTAACAGAGGGTTCTACACTACTTTTTCTCACTTATTTAGCAAGGTTTGTTCTGTAGTTTATTGCATACAATATTCTTAGTGTGTAATTTTCAGAATCGTAAGTGCTAGCTATGTTGTAATCTTAGGATCCCATGGTAGTTGAATATCTAATGAACTCAAGTGGTCATTCAACATAAACTAAAGCTATTTTCATGTACAATTTTCAACACATCTGGTTTTGAAATCATGTTCAATTACAAATTTTACTGCTCTTCACTATATTTTTTGGAGTATACAAGCAGATATCATAAATGTACAATATTCAGAAGTCTGGAAAAACAAAATATTAACTTGATATAACAATAACATATCTTAGATACTATACGTTTACTAAGGTTGTCAGAGGACACCTTGACACAACATCACCAAATTTTGTCCAGTCTCAACCATCAGCTACAATTCTATAATAACCTATATATGTTTTACCTGCAGCACATTTCAATTTTTAAAATGCCCAAATTAAAGTGTGCTTCTTCAGCTCAGCAGGCTAACAAAACTAAAACTAGGAAGACAGTTCAAAGAGAAAATCTCAAATTCATAATAAGATTCAATGTCTTTACCATCACAATTAATAATTTGTAGTTTCATACAGTTAACCAAGTAGGAATATGTCTTTGATAATCTGTTTTTTCCACATGTTTCAATCTATAAGGATTTATCAAGAAGAACATTTGAACATAACATAAAAATATACAGAAGTCAAAATGCTAATCAAGCAAAATTTAAAGGAGATAACCAAATATACATAAAAAATGTTGTTTTCATGAAATAATAGAACTAGGATAGTCATTCTCCATACATACATACATATATAGTTACTAGATTATGATTACTTTTTAGAAAATATGTTCATAAAACCTTTATTTAGATATAACTTTGAGAATAAAAATGATTCATTATTTCCCATCATATGATGGGCATTCAGCTTTTATTTTACTATTTTAATGTTTTTGATATACTGATACATGTATATTTTTTTGATAATGTTTTACCTGAGGCTTGATATTGCCCATTGTTCTTTCAGTCTTCCATTATAAAAACTGTTTTTGCTAACTAGAAATTCATGAGGGAAAAGATCTAATTTGTTTGTCCTTGCAATGCTGTTCTTTCAGCATATTATTCAAGAAAGTTTGTACATGGTACATTATGTTTCAGCAACTTTCACATCTGTTCTGGACAGTATTCATTGATCTTTGCAATATCCTCCACAGTGACACACATTTTAATCAAATCACCAACCATTTATCATTGAAAGAAAGAGAGAGAAGAGAACTTAAAGCAGTACTAATTTTTAAGAAAAGTTATATAATATAGGTATGAAATAGAATGTGGTTTGAAACACACTAGTGATTTTTTTTTCTCTTGGAGTAGTTTAAGATCATTTTAAATATTGTTTCTTTATAATCACCCTGTATGAATTTCTAGTTCTTAATTTCTAAAATATGGTTAGTTTATTTTATATTGTAGTAACAAATATAACTACTTCAAAGCTATTAAGACTGGCATTCAGTATTTTCATTATCTTTGAATTTTATGATTTATAGGAAGTTCTTTATTGGTTGAGACTTTGTCAATTGCTAGACATGGCAGCAAGTTATTTTATGAAAAATAAGCATATTGAAAATTATTATATTTTTATAGAATTACAACTGCAATATTAAGAGCAAAAAGATATATATATATAATTTGCACTCATAACATGGGTGGGTGTAACTGTAATACTTATCTTATCCTACAGTGAACAGTATGATAACACACATTAATGTAAATTGTGACAATGTTTACTGTTTGCTAAGAGGAAAGTGACCAGTGAAGTTTACTTATTGTGAAATTATATATATATAATAAAAATATCTCATTTGTATGGGTTTTAGTAAAGTGTTAACTAAATGATATGCAAGTTATAAGACTGTGCATTTTATTTTGTTTACTGATTGTAGATGACTATTATGATGATGGTTATCACATAGTATATCAAAAATGAATAGTTGTACATTTCTAGAAATCTTATCAGCAAAAACACTAGATATATGAGTTTGCCTCTGTGAAACCTATCCCAAATGAATGATAACAAAAAAGGAAAATAACCACTGATACTGTATAGTGTGGCCATGTTTTAAGATAATTCAATAAACCAACATTACTAAGATTAAAAAAAAAATATCCTGTGATACAAAATCCCTAAGCATGCAAGTGCTGGATCAGATATGGTGTATTGGGACTGTTATTGATATGTTGTAGATTTATAACTCCACAAGTATCCTAGTTAATGCAGTGTTGAACAAAAATGTTTTAACTGGATTTATTATTGTTTCTTCCATACTTTTATAATGTGTACAGTTTATAGCCTTGACATTCATGATATCATTTATTCAAATTTATTAAATTCATCAAAGGTAAAGATTATTGAGTACTAGCTGTAGCTGTAGATTTGTAACACCTAAGAAGACTTTATTTTGTTCCTGTTCATTTCAGTTTTGTTTAAAATGTATTCAGTGCCACATTAGTTGAAAATAAATGCAATTTATTTAAGTAGATTTTGTTTGAATGGCTGGATGGCTAGTGGTTAACATGTTGGTCTGGAAGGTACATGGTTTGAGTTTGCAATATACTGCTGAACACATTTTGCATTTTTCCCTGTGAGTGATTTATAAAAGTGATAATCATTTCTGCTGTTTTGTTAAGAATAGTTGGCAGGTTGCTTTCTCTCAGGTCAGTAGTCTTAAATTAAGGACAGATATACCTGAACCTTGGTGTCTCTGACCTGGCTGTTGAGCCTGTGTGTTGCATAAGGTAGTATTCTTTTGATTAGAAATTCCTAGATTTGACCTGACTTTGCTAAAGTTGAAATTATAAAGTTGACTAAACTGTTATGAAGATGAATAAGTTTTGCTATTATTCTTTGTTGATTTCAATTAGTATCATCTATAATATATCATAAAAATGCTTTGAATTTAAACTTTTTTTTTCATTTAATAAGCTACTGTGTGGGTTTGAATCATAAAGATTGTGAAAAGTTCATTAAAAATCCTGTGCATGTGATTGCACTAACCATATAATGTATCAGTGACATGCACAGGGGGGTGGCTGGGTGAGCTCTAGCCCCTGCTTTCCTTCTCTTATGGCCCACAAATGCCCTTTTTAAAGTCATAAAAGACTGTCCATAACTACCAAAAGACATGCCTGATTCCACACCTTTCTTGCTGTGAGTTATAAGGGAAAAAAAGGTTTCAGATTTAAAATGAAATGCACCTGGTGACAGATAGGTCTTTACAGAATAAAATTTAATTGTGATGTGCTATCACGTATTGATGTGAAATAATTCACTGTTTAGTTTTAGGTTTTAAAAGTATTTATAAGGCCAACTGAATAGGTTTGTTTGGTTTTGAATTTTGTGCAAAGCTACATGAGGGCTATTTGTGCTTACTTTCCCTAATTTAGCAGTGAAAGACTAGAGGGAAGGCAGCTAGTCATCTTGGGCTACTCTTTTACCAACTACAGTTCTTATATAGTTATACAAATACTCCATAGATCAGTGAAAGTCAGTAAACTTGAACTGAAATCCTGCAATACAACACAAAAAAAATAAGAGAAATTATACCGGTTGCAGAACATTGCAGGTAATAAAATCCCATTAAAATAACTATGGTGATATCACTAAAAATGCTTTGGGAAATATCCTGTCTCTCCAATTCTCTCAAACTAATCATGAAAAAATAAAGTAAGGAGTAAAGTTTACATATACCCACAGTGCTTCAGGTTCAGAATAATATTCGCCGTCCACGGTTTTGTTCAGTTAAGTACATAAATATACTGTAATACGTAATGTCTGCCGTATCTGAGATGTGGAACGTGCTTCAGATTTTTTTTTTTTCAAACTAAAGGCGAAAGTACTATAAATTTCGACGACACTGATTGCATTGTTGTACCACGATTAAATGCAATATAATTACTATTTTTTGTTTTAAGTAGAATAATCTCCCATATCATTCCGACAATGAACAAATAAGAGAAAAAAATTGCATAATAATATAGTTGATGTATTAATATGTGAAGTGAATGTGTATAAAAATATTAAATGTGTTTTATTTGAAAATTGAAATAATGTTTTTATTCTATGTTTTAATTTATTTTCGTTAGCTATTTAGTAGCTTCAAACAATGTATGATAACATAATTACAGTTAACTATTGTGGATGTTAAATGTAAAGAAAAAGAACAACAAAAGGTAATTATTAGTAATTCAGATGTGACGTCATTCATCTTCAACGCATTTAATATTTTACAGCTGTAAACATTAAATTTATATAACTGCTTTGGACGTTGGAAGTGTAATGTCGATACATAAATGCCACCCTCAAGCACAGCAGCTGGTTAGTGTGACTGGCTGTGTATCTGATGTTTGTGGTTCGTGTTTGTTCTCTCTTTCACACCCACACATACTCAACTTATGTTTGTCACACACACACATGTATATATATATATATATATATATATATAGCGCTTACACTTTGGAGTTGTGAGTGTGTCATAAAAGTGACGGTCAAATCCCATTATTCGATTAGAGAAGCCCATGAGTCGGCGGTGGGTGGTGTTGATAACTACCTTTCCTCTAATCTCTTACTTCCAAATTAAGGACGGCTAGCGAGATAGCCTTCGAATAGTTTTGCGCTAAATTCAACTACCAACAACAACAATAACATACATAGGCTATTTTAATTTACATTTATGCACAGATTGTACAGTTTTGGAACTCGTTTGTGCAGTGAAGAAAAGAAAATCAACACTGCTTAGTGCACATAAATGATTTTATATCAATTATAATTAAGAAATTATAAAAATCATTAATATTACTTGTAAGAGATCAAAAATGGACAAAAGTGTTCATTTAGTGACTCGGAGCTATCTAAAACTACCACTAAATTTCTTCGAAAAAGTATAAAGATTTTTTATCAACCCATCTCTTTTTATTAACCGAATGGGTTACCATGATGTATGTGCAGTGTTAAATTTTTCTTATAATAGCCCACTGACAGTATCTTCTTATCGTTAAACTTGCTTCAAAGTTTCCACTTTGTAGTATTAGAATAAATTTTAACTACGTGTGATTTTCATAATGCTTTCTTAAACATGTGTATGTATTTCAATAAAAACGAGCTTTATTATTGGGACCTTGAGAGAGTGGTGGTTGTGTCGTTCATGAATTGCGCTTTGAAACCCTCCCTATCATATGAAAACACTACCGGTACGTGAGACTGATCCTTCCACGACTCAGTTTCTACGAAATGAGATCATATTGCCCATTTATGTCCATTTCCGGTACAGTTTCTCCACGTTAGGCCACTTCAACTTAAACACGAAAGATGCTCATCATGGGTTTAGATCATTATGGAGTTTTCCTTATCGCTAAAAATTCGTTAGAATCTGCTCCAAAAGTTCTGATAAGAAGACAATAGAATGTAAGCAAAATATATTAGGTCATTCAGTAAATGCCAAGACCAGCTATAGATTTATAGTGGGTAAACATTCGTGCGTAGCTTTTTATGACTAGCATGGAAAATTCTCTAACGTTGATTAATTCTTAGTTTCAAAAAATCGGAGCAAACTAGATTTTTGTTATAATTTCATGTTTATCTTTCCCAAGCTCTTACATAATCAAGAAAACAATGAATTAATGGATCGTTTTGAAAAAGTTGTCTCGATTCCAGTTAGTTTTAGGTTTTAAATAAAAAGAATTAATTACGCAATGCTAAAAATATCCAAATACGATATTTAGTGGGTAGCTATTTTTCTGATCAAGTTTGTGGCTGAGTTCTTGTAATCATGTCACTAGAATCTGTACATCACTGAAAACAGCTTAATGTTTGTTAGATATATCGAAAAACAATTGGAATAAAAAAAATTTAAATGGTCAAGATGACAGAATTTCTAAGCATAGCTTAGTTGATCAAGGTTTAGTGATTTCATATATATTTATATATATGGGTGTAAGTTGAGATCTCCCAAACTTGGTTTCTTGATTGTACATTTTGTCTAAATGAACTAGTTCAGATTTTGTAATGGTATCACGAGAAAACAGCACGAGCCTTGGAAAGGAGAAAAAAACTTATCAAACTTGATTTTGATCACAACCATTAAACCTGTTTTCGTTGCTATTCTAAAGCCGAAGGAGTTTGGTACGGTGGCCAACTGCTCAATATCGTGTACTCAACAAATTGAAGAAATATAAACCTAACATTTTTTAGGGTGTATCTTCGTCCTAAACCGACTTTCCTGTGCGTATTTGTGGCTATTGTATTTAACTTGCAATCACGGTTTTTTAAAATTATTTTTTCAATTTTAGTACTTCTTAGGTGCTTAACAAATGTATGCCACTTTAGAAACTTGTCCACCTGTAGGTACTATTTTAATTTATGTTTATGATAACTCAGCTTGAGGGCTTACAATGTTAAAATTCGAAATTTGTTGCATGCGGTAATTATTAGTAATTTAGATGTGATGTCATTCAGCTTTGAATTTGACAACAAACAAGCAAATTTATGATTAAAGTCAATTTGAAAATGTTTACGTAAATCTTTTAATTTCATCTATCGCCGCCTTTACACCAAAGTTACCTTAACTTTGTGTTTTAAGAGCATTTTACTTGAATATAACAATCTAACTTCTCATTGTTGCTTTCCTGGTTAGTTTGTTTCCATTGAAGCATTTTGCAGTGACAACAGTTCTTTAGCATATGTTTGTATTCAAATTGACAGTTGTTATATTAAGGCAACTGATTAAATATTTGAAGAGTACGGTCATTAAAGATTAGGCCTAACTTCACAGAATAACATAACACGACAGTTGGCTTGGGCCTGTTGGCCTTTCTAGGTTTAATCTTTAACTCGTAAAAACAAAGCATTTCCATTCCCTCGAATAAACTTTTAAACAAATGAGCTTTTAAAGTAAATGTGATAACACCAATAACACCGTAAGAAACGGAGAATACAAATCTAACCTATATAAAAGCCAGTGTGTGTCACGTCACGCTTGATTTCTCGAAATAGGAAGAGTCATAAAAGCCAAAATGCATTTATCCAGATAGAATAGTTGATTATTGTCTGCCTATTACGATGTTAATGACGGAGGTGCAAGGGGGCCGTGAGGGGTGGGTTTCGTGAAACCTTATAAGTGTAGTGAGTGTTGGTATAATAACCATAAAATAAAGATGTAGTGTGCTATCACCTAGCCTAGAGCCAAGTGCACAAAATTTATCATGAAATTAAAAATATCGGTTCAGTTTTAAACTTAAATCGATTCTGAATTAAACTATTTCCTGTTATATGATTAACGTTTTTAATTTAAAAAAAAAACCTCTTTAATTAACGGAAACTCTATATCAAGAAATCAACAAATATTTTTCCAGTTTTATTGTCTATACATTTCATTTTATAGTTTCAGTACATAGACTAACAATTTATTAGATTACTAGCAGAGACCCGCAAAACATTTCCGGCCAAATTAGTATCTTTATCGTAACAGTACTTCTTTAAATATAATATTTCTAGCACAATACAAATGAATTGTAATCGTAGACAACGGAATGTGTAAATCCACTCGTATATAGGCCGCACTTTATAAAACTTTAACTTATGTTAGGCCTAAATTCGATAAAGAGATAAATTAACACTGTAACCTGTGTACGTTTGTTTTTTACTTTAGTTTAGTTAGGACTAAACTATACTGTAATTAATACTATCAATAAATAAACTTATAATGTTATTCTACGACCTAACGTCAAACCTTTTCTTTTAAACTTTGATAAGTTTTTAAAATTCTGTTGTACAAAATGGTTAATAAAGTATATTTACATTCCCCTTTTGTTGTTACTTCTTGTTTCATACAGCAATTGTTGCGACTTGATTACTGAGCTTTGCAGCTCGCTGCAGGCAGACTGTTTGTCGTCGAATA
>NW_013665733.1:556563-575530 GCF_000517525.1 Limulus polyphemus | reverse complement strand
AACATGAAATAAATGACATCGTTGGAGCTATGGTTACCAAATCGCACGGGCTTTTCTATATATTACTTGTTGTTAATCTAACTGATTTTTACCAATAATTATTCTACGAATACGCCACGAATTCATTTCATAAGTGATCTTAATTTTGATTGGCTCACAAAGGAATTTACCGACGTTTGACTGCCTTGACTGCACTTTTCTGCCTCTTTGTTGGTCAAACTTGATTTCGCAAATATATTTATTTCAGTTAACTATGAAATGTGAGGTTAGGGTATACTATGGGGGATGGGGTGGTAGTACTTGCCTCGTCATTTTTGACGGGTTATACGCTGGTTATATATATATATATATATATTGTTTCCATGTGTAATAAAATTATGACAGCGTATACTATCCAAAAAAAGGTCAAGTTTACTGTGTTTAATTCGTAAGGATAGATTTTCGGCCACTGAAAGCATCGACCAATAACTTTCTACTGATGCAACAGTTCGAGCAAGTTTTAGTCAAATTGGGTACCCATGGAGAGGTGCGTCTATCTACAATGTAGTGGTTCCTTTGATATGACAGCTCCTCGATTTTAGAAAATGCCCAAACAATATGAATATAAGTGAGTTATATATAAGGTACTTTTAAATAGCTCGGCATGGCCAGGTGGTTAGGGCGCTCGACTCTTAATCTGAGGGTCACGGGTTCGAATCCCTGTCCTACCATACATGCTCGCCCTTTCAGCCGTGGGGACGTTATAATGTGACGGTCAATCCTACTATTCGTTGGTAAAAGAGTTGGCGGTGGGTGGTGATGACTAGCTGCCTTCCCTCTAGTCTTTCACTGCTAAATTAGGGACGGCTAGCGCAGATAGCCCTCGTGTAGCTTTGCGCGAAATTCAAAACAAACCAAATCTTTTAAGTATGTTTCAACACTTGTTACCATGAGGGGAAGGGGGGGGGGTGAGTGACTAATTGTACGTGTCAAACAGTCAAGCATTCTATCCGTTAGGCAAGAAGTTTCCAGTCTTTACGAACACAAGGCCCCTAGAAAATTCCGCTTCTTAATTGAGCCTCCCCCCCCCCCATTCAGTGAACTTATAGATACTGAGTACTTTAATGTGATACTTTCCCGCAGACCTTATTGTTTATATTCTTTTTTCTGTTTATCCGTTTGCCTGTCGGTGTAATTCATTTTTCACTTTGAGTTTAAGAGAAAGCCTGATAACCATATGAATAATAATGGCTGGCTTTAAGATTTAAAAAATATATATTTATTTAATAGTTTTAGTTTAATTTAGAGAATGGGCAGCCAAAATGGACCAATAGGTCCTTTGTTTTCCCTAAACATTATGCTATGTTATGAATTAAAGTGTTTGTCATCTAGTATGTTTTTCTTCTTGGGGTCATGAAGGGTTAATTCTTATCATATATACATGATGCACGTTTTTCTTAAATTGATAATCTTGTGTTACATGAAAGTGTTCAGAGGAGTTATGTAAACAATAGGACTCAAAATAATGATAGACACATGTTTGTGAGAATGGAGAAAGCCATTTCAGTATGTAAACGGGTGTGACAGAAGAAATAATACAAAAATCATGGCCATCAATAGTTTTAAACAATCATCCCGCAAGTTTTCTAAGTTTTTTTTTGAATTTCGCGCAAAGCTACACGAGGGCTATCTGCGCTAGCCGTCCCTAATTTAGCAGTGTAAGACCAGAGGGAAGGTAGCTAGTCATCACCACCCACCACCAACTCTTGAGCTACTCTTTTACAAACGAATAGTGGGATTGACCGTCACATTATAACGCCCCCACGGTATGTTTGGTGTGACGGGGATTCGAACCCGCGACCCGAGTCGAGTGCCCTAACCACCTGGCCATGCCGGGCCAGTTTTCTAAGACGTGAATTTAATCTCTTGAAGCTAGATACTGTGATATCCTGGAACGTTAACGTCACGTAATATTATATTAAGTCTTACATGAAAGGAAGATTACTTTGACCTTTCAAACGAGCCTTAAAGTGTTAATCCAAGTATTTAATTTTGTTTTTCATTAGATATATAGATAGTTAAAATATGGTCTTGTACTTTGAATGGTCTGAAGGTAAATATTATGTGGTCTGTTTTGTATTTGGCAGCAAATTTGGGTGAGTGTCCTTGACCTTTCACATTTGTTATTCTTTTCACTTCCATTGAATTATTAGATACCTAAAATGTCAAAGTCTTAGATTATCTGTTTATCTCGAGTATTTCGTAAGCTATATTGACTTATGTTAAATTTGGTGGTCATTTTATCAATTTATCGATTTTTGAGTCAAAAGCACAAAATTGAGTTTAATATACAGCATTTTCAGAATAAGAAGGTTCAAATTCAATTAAAACTATTTTATGCCATATTATATTGAAAACTTCCCAATCAAGTCTAATCCCTTGGAAATGAGACTACTCTATAACACCCTAAATACATTGCCTTTGTTGCCGATCATAGTCACCCCACAATACTGATTTCTATCCTAAATACAAAAATCTCTACTGCACGAAAAAATACATCAATCTGTTACAGTCACTTAAATCTTCCTTCCTATCCAACTGGCTTTTAATCTAATTGAATATGATGAATTTCAACTTCGCATTCACCAGTGTAATTATTTGCTGACGTCTGTTTACCAATTGCAGACCTTACTTCTTTTGTAGCGTGTGATGCCATATTGAATTCAGAATGATATTACTGTGGAAAATTATCTAAACGGTAAGATCCTAACATAGTCACCTGCTAATTTATTTAGTTTTTATAGCAGAAGTCTTCTATTAAGTTATCCAGTATAGTAAGCACTTGCATATTGTAAGGGCAGTTTATCTAATGATTCTATCGAGTTTTGCACATTTGGCTCGACTTGAAGCTTCAGTGTGTATAATATAGATTTATCATCACTGTATGTGTTAATTGTATATTTATCCTAGAAATAGAAATTTCACGTGTTTTATTGTAGTGTAGGTCATTGGTTCTCAAATTAGAGTAGACAGAAAACCTTTAGTAGAAAATGTACAAGTCACGTTACAGGGATTTCTCTTTCGTAATATAGTTTATTCAGTTGTATCTTACTGTTTATTTACTATTGATTTCTTATCCACTTGTATTTAACTATGATTATATAATCTTTCCTGATACTGTGTAATCTTTACTGAATGGCTGTAAATGGCATTCTTGATAACTTGATAAGAATAGTGTAATAGATACTTCAAGAAAACCTTTGAACTAATCATTGTTTACATTAATCTAACTCAGTGGCACCTATTGACTGGAATTGTAGCACGTTATTATAAAGAATAATAAAATGTTTTATTAAAAAACAACGCATTTACAAAAAACTTTTTCAAGATAGTGATATTTCACAACTTTCTACAGGAAGATCTATTTACTTTTTTTCACAATCTTTAGAGTGTTACTTATCTACTAAGTCATACAATAAAAACGCATATATATTAGGCAGTAGAAAATGATAATCTGTTGATTGTAATATCAGAGCAATATGTTTCGCAATATTATATTTGACAACTTTTTATATTATTGTGTTAAAGTATGATCATGAAGTGAAGTGGTAAGAGTTGTAAATGTAAACATATCTTAAAATATAACTTATAACCACTAACTGTACTGCATTGCAGATTTGAAGGGTGTACATATTGAGTCTATTATATCAAAGAATATGGTATTCTAAGCTTAGCTGAAGACGAATAAAAAATTATCTATATATAACAAATATGTATGATGTTTAAACCTTCTGCATTTGTACATTTAAAGTTAAAAGTGTATCAGATAAAAAAAACTTAATTTTTAATGTACGTGTCAGATTACTACGGCTATGTTCGAAGGCTCGTGAGGCGGTATTCGGTGTCAGATTTTATTTTATCTTTTGTATTAATACAAATTGTTTGGCAAGCTTGAATAGTAATTCTCATTCCTTAAACAAAACCTGTTGTATTACACACATCACCATCATGTCATACCTGGCAGTTCCTCCCGTGCATTGGAACAGACGATTATAGAGAAGCACAAGACACGTTTAGAAGCTGCATTCCTTCAATAAAAAGTACTGAATGCTTTAATGTACAAGACGTAAGAGAAGCGTTATATTAAAATATGGAACATAAAATATAAGTTAAGCTAATAACTATTATGTTGAAAAAGTAGCGCCGGTGTAACTGTACTCTTCCCCTCCCCAAGACGTATCTATATAAATAATACGCTTACATTTGTCTGCGGAACTTTTCTCGCATATTTCTCTATCAAAACGATATTAATCTCATATCGTTAAAAAAGCCTTTTCCCGATGAGTCCGGGCCGGCATGGTTAAGGCGCTCGACTCGCAATTTGCGGGTCGCGGGTTCGAATCCCCGTCACACCAAACATGCTCGTCCTTTCAGCCGTGGGGCGTTATAATGTTACGATCAATCCCACTATTCGCTGGTAAAAGAGTAGCCCAAGAGTTGGCGGTGTGTGGTGATGACTAGCTGCCTTCCCTCTAGTTTTTCACTGCTAAATTAGGGACGGCTAGCGCAGAAAGCTCTCGTGTAGCTTTGCGCGAAATTCAAAACAAACCAAACCAAAGAGTCCGGATTGCATATTAGCTTTTCAATTCAGTATAAACTTACCTGTTTTTTGTTTAGGCAAGCTTTTCAATGCAACGAGTATGGTATACGATGGCAAATGTTGTTGTCAGCACATGACGATTGGCTTCGATTTCAACTGCCCCCTCCCAGTGGCACAGCGGTATGTCTGCGGACTTATAACGCTAGAAACCGGGTTTCGATACCTGTGGTGGGCAGAGCACAGATTGCCCATTGTGTTGCTTTGTGCTTAACTTCAAACAAACAAACGATTTCAACTTTAGTTTTTTATTTGCAAAGCACTTCACATACAGCTTCACCCGCGCGTAATTAAAAAAATTAACATTACACTTAGTACAATTTCTGTGGGCTTTCTCGACTTATTTAGGCGTATAATACACGTGCAGTTCATTTATAACCATATGCTTCACTATGTGAACACGAATTCAGACATTTCTGCATATCAGCTAAGTTTGTCTTCATTACAACTATACATTTACTTTACTTTGCAATAATTTAGCGTCAGTTCGTTTCATAGACTGATATAAACACCTTTTAGTTATTTTATTTACTACGGGTTTTATTCTTCATTTTCGTGAATTTCTTTGTTTCAACTTGTAAAACCATTTCATACACTGAACGCTCATAACTGTTTCATACTCTGAACACTATTATAAGTACCATTCCTTTATTGTTTACTTTATGTGTAGTTTTATTAAATAAAGTTACGTCTATGTGAATTTGTTTCTCTGACCACAAAATATTTTCAAATAGACCAGAATTTATCGATATAACACACAATGCGTGCAAGAAAACGTAGCGTAAATGGCGTGCGTGAAAATGATAGAATAAGGGAAATTCAAGCGAAAGGCATGAAAACTAACACGTTTCGCGTATCGTGGCTAGTGTTTAAGTAATCAACAATGTTTTAAAAAAAGGGGATTGATAATAACTCTCTTGTAAGTTTTTGTTGTAGTTGAAGGTCTATTTATTTTATAATCAGACTGTCTGCTGTTTATTGATTGTTACGTTTATTAGGTATATTTGTTTAATCAACAGTTTTATGTTGAACAGACTGACTGTTAACGTACAAGAAACGGCAGTTACTTAACAATATGTTTTGAGTCATTTGCAGATATTTTACTTGGCCTCTATAGGGTGCTCTTGAAATGCAAGCTTACTGTATTTAGCTGTATATGATTATTGCACGTAACATCGTATATGTATTCCTAAACAACGTGCATGTTTTTAAAATTTAAAAACATGATTACTATTCTACATAACGTATTATTAAATTACACGTGAATGTTTTATGTCATTTATATGGATTACGTGTAAAATAAGAGGAGTTTCAATCAAATATGAACTAGTAGTTATAATAACGTCATCAGTAAATTATGGAAGGTTTCAACCTTCTTCCCATAATGTGATCAGAACCTTCAAAGGTCAAAATCTAAACTTTTGTTACAGCCATACGAATTACTAATCAGGTCTACATGTGTGTAAGGTGATATTCTAATATAATAGAGCAAAATATGAATGGATAAATCTGCTGTACAAAAACTCTTCTTATATGGGTAACCCATACAAGATTATAATTCATCAATTTCTCATCTTAAATAGTTGATAGATGGAAACAAAATTGAACAAGTTGATCACATTAATTCTGATGTTGTTAAGAAAAAATTGGGTAGTTTAGAAAACGATAAGGCTGCTGGGCCAGATAATATTTCCTCAAGGGTTTTGAAGGAAGTTAAGGATTGGATATTGAACCACTCGCTACTATTTTTTGTAAGCCCTTGAATAGTGAGCAGGTACCAGAGGATAGGAATCTGGCTGATGTTACTCATCTCTTCAAGGGAGGTGATAAAAATTGTCCCAGTAATTATAGACCCATTAGTCTTACATAAGTTATGGGAAAATTTTGGAAAGTCTGATAAAAGATGCCTTGTAAAGCCATTTAACAAAGTTTAGAATTTTGTTGGATAGCTATCATAAATTCACTAAAGGAAAATCTTGCACTTTTATTCTTTTGGCATTCTTTGAAAAAGGTACTGCTTGTGTAGATGAGGGTAAAGGTGTAGATTTGGTGTATCTGGATTTTCAGAAAGTATTTCTTAAGGTGTTACATAAAAAGCTCGTAAAAAATTATCTCTATAGGTGTGGGGATATGGGAGATAAGTTAGCTAATTGGATAGAAGAGTAGCTGGATGGAAAGAAGCAGATGGTTGTTATAAATGGAGTTCAGTAAAACTGGAATAATGTCACAAGTGTGGTACCTCTGGGCTCAGTGTTGAGACGTTTGCTCTTTTTTAATTTACATTAATGATATAGATGAAGGAATGGTCAATAAGTTACTTAAATTTGCTGATGATATTAACCCATTGACTGCGCATCCGCCGTGTAGGGTATAGTCCACTTCCGGCAGTTGAATGCGAGTGTGCTGTATACAGTATACGACTCGCAAAAATTCCGCGCGCGATTAAAGCAGTTGCAGCGAAGGGTTAGGGTCTTGGATGTTGCTAGCCGTGAGGAGAATGCTTCTGCTTTACAAAAGGATTTAGATCATTTAGTGAGTTGGCAAATAAATGTCAGATTGGTTTTAATTATGATAAATACAAGATAATGCATGTGGGTTATCGCAAATAAATTATCAGTATAATTTGGACGAGAATAACCTTAACAGTGTTATGAAAGAAAAGGTTATTGGTGTAGTGGTTGATCAGTGTCTTAAGCCATCCAAGATGTGTGCTGTTGCTAGTGGTAGGACAAATAGGATTTTAGGTTGTACCTACAAAAATATTATAATAAAGTTATAATTTCATTGCATAAGTCACTGGTTTGGACACATTTGGAGTATTGTGTTTAGTCTTAGGCTCCTTATCTTAGGAAAAACATTTAATTGTTGGAAAGGGTTCAGAGGAGGGTTATTAGAATTGTACCGGTGGTGGAGGGGTTGTCATACGAGGAGAAGTTAAGATCTCTGAAATTATTTTCTCTTGCAAAAAGAAAAGTTTGGGGATCTGATTGAGGTGTATAAGATTGTTAAGAGAATTGATAGTGTTGATGCATCATCTTTTTTCATACTTAATGGTGAGAATGGTAGGACTAAGGAACATAAATATAAATTCTAGCAAGATAGGAGTCATCTTCAGCTAAGACAGTTTTATTTTTCTAACAGGGGGATTGGCCTTTGAAACGGGTTGGCTTCAGATGTTGTAGAGGTAGTATATTTGAGTTTAAGAGAAAGCTTGATAACTATATGAATGATAAGAGCTGACTTTGAGGATTTTTTTATTTATTTATTAATTTTAGTTTAGAGAATGTGACAGCTTAGATGGACAAATAAGTCCATTGTTGTCCATAAACATTATTTTGTGTTAATGTTAATACTTTTCAAATAGTGACATGGGAATTTGAGACAATGTTTGTATGTGTACTTCAGTTAAAATCAAACTGAAATTAATAAACCCTCGTGTTTTATATGAAGATCGATTTTGTGGTATTTAGAAATATTAAGTGATTCTCTCTCTTAGCTTAGAAATGTGATAATTTTCTTGATTTTGTTCACGTATTTGTCGAAGTATTTCGTATGTAACATACGAATCACAAACTCTTGAAAAAAGTAAAAATTTAAATCAATCATTTATCTTTCAAGATATCATGAATTCTCCTTCTAAACCTTTGTAACGTGCCGGCACGCAGTACTGTACAAGATAACTCATTCCATAATCCAATCACGCCGTTAGAAAAGATTGTCTTAACTGTATCCTAGTGTGTCTTCTTTTTTTTAAGCTTCAACTTGTGTCCTCTCGTCCTGTTGTTTTCAGAATACAACGTAAAGAAATCTCAGACTTTTATCCTAGTGATTCCACAGATAATTTTGTAAATACCAGTAAGATCATTATAAACTCTACTTTTCTAAAGGGAAATATGTTCACATCTCTTAACCCAATCCCTCCATCCTCGGAATCGTCTTAGTTGAAATCATCTGAACTTTTTCTAGTAAGCCAATATCCTTCTTTGAGATAAGAAGACCAAAACTGTACACACTATTCCAAGTGGACCTAACTATAGAGATAATTATATCTTTTTACATTAAGTGTGTATATATATATATATATATATACCCTTACATGCTGTTAGCTTTACTACAGAAACAGAGCACTGTTTGTTGTCTTGCGTAACTTGTCCACCACTATGTCAATATCCTTTTTGTTTGGGGGGAGGGGGTTATATGGTTGAGTGGGTTTTCATTTACATTTAACGTGATCTAAGCTATGAACCCAAATGGATGGTTTCCTTGCATTTACTGTAATTAAATGTCACCAATTTACCAACATTGATTCATGTCCTTTTATTGTACCTCAACATCCTCAACATATTTAGAAATACAAAAGATTTTAGTGTCATCAGCAAACTTTACTAATTTACCAACTGTTTTCCTATCAATATTATTATTTCAAATAAGAAAAAGCAAAGCTTCAAGATCTGTACTAGTAGTGGATTTTGGTGGGCTAATGATTGGCACCTTTAATGCGTGCAGTAGCATTCCTTCCTCATGGTTCTTTATTTGTGTATGTGTGTCTGTATAGCTAGCTGATAATCAGTCTTAAACTACGTTGAGCTTATTCATGCTCTAGTCACACACTGGGGTTATTCCTCTCTTCCTCGGTATTTCTAGGTCTTTTCATGGTTGATGTTATTGGATAATTTTGTTACTGTAAGTTTACTGGCTTCGTTGATCACGTAAAGATGTAGAATAACCAGGTACTCTGTCTTTTCTGTTTATTAATGGAAGTGGTATTGCACTCGGTGTCCCATTGTGTATATAATGCCACTGATGTTTTAGGATATGTCAAAGAATGACCTAGAATACTTTCTTAAGAATTCCAACTGCCCGGAATTGTCATATGTTTAGCATAGATGATCCAATGCTTGGTGTTACTGAACATTGTAGAAGGACAGTTCAATAATTGGGATGTAGTCATAACTGAGCTCTGCCAATGTTTGGACCTAGAAGAGAAGTGAGTTATGTTTTAGAAATAGTTCAGAGTTTGAAAGTTAGAACCTCAGAAAAACTTGGCTCTTTTTGCAGGTAACCTATTTTGTTTGTAAGGAAGACATACCCAATATAGCAGTTGCAGATTGCAAGAATATCCTAATTGATAAGCTCATTAAGGTTATATACATTTGTTGGCATCATATAGTAATATGAGATACTTATACTAACAGAGGACATTTTATGTGGCAACTAGGTTTGAGCTAATCATGTCAATATGGTTGCAGGAGAGTAGTGATACTATCACAAACACAACAAGCTTTGGTGGTGTCTGCAACTAAAAAGGCTCGAACTCAACATAAATTTACCCTTCCACCCAATGATTTGACTTGATAACATTAGACACTTCGTTTGTCAGGAATATTTAGGGCCTTGAAAGTGATTGTAGCACAGCAACAGAAGGTAAAATTCTCCAGATTTTGTTGAAGGCAGGACAGATTGAGTACATACTTTTGCTATGGAATAATGGAACATTTGCAAACAAGTCATCCATATCTTTTACCCAGACAACATGGGAATAATTAAAAATTCACTAACCTCACAGTGGTTGTAGTAGGAGTGCAAACAAGACATTGATTCCACAGCTCTGGCCCCATTAACTTAATGAAACCTATGACAGGTTTTGCTACTGATCTTGGGAGCACAGTAGTCGGCTGTGTTTGAAAGTGTGGTGACCATTGTTTCTCACCTAGAAATTAGTATTGGAATCTTAGGGATGAACCTACTGAAAAAGGTATCATTGTGTTTTGAAATGTTGTGTAAAGCCACTTTAGTGTATTGCTCCTGTCTGCTGTAGTGATAAAAACAACACATGAAACACTGTTTTCTGTCCATAAATGATGCTGTGTGTATGTGGTTAGACAATCATTTACGGGGGTGGCAGAGGTGTGCCATTACGAATTTGAAAGTACATCTGGGTGGCTATTCAGCTTTATACTGGAATAGTTGTCAGTATAGTGAATGATACAGAAGTAACTGAGAGTAAATGTATGACAAAAGTGGCTTTAGTAGCATGAGAGCAAATGCATTATTACCAGGGATTTCGATACTATTAGATGAGAATTTTGTAGGTGAAATTGGACTCAGTATAGCGACAGAAACTTGGGGAACTATTGATTACGTTTGCCAATGATATTGTGGGACTAAATGACAACAGTCACACTCAACCTCATAGACACAGTGATGCACATTCAATAAAACAACATACAGGCTTCTCTGTAGCATTAGGGAGGTATCTAGTATTGAAATTAAGCAGATGTTGAAGGAGGAAGAATGCTTAGTCATCTTCAGCGGTAAATGTTTTCTGCTACAGATATATGATTGTCTACAAATATTGGAAAGCATCAGCTGGTGCAGCACATTGAATCTTAGTTCCAGATTCTGCGAAAATAAAAATGGATGGTAAGAGCAGACGTAAGGCTTCTTTTAGCATTCAATTATGGATTATAAATTTTGTGTCACATCATACAACCTGTATCATTTCCATGCCTATATGGGCATATACTGTCACGAGAGCAAAATTTCACCATCTATTTAAAAAAATTAAAAATAGAAAAGGAGCTTGTGGACATCAGTCCACAAACTAAAACTTCAGGCTTGAAATGTATTCAATAAAAAGATAATTATTTTTTTACATAAAACGAATCGTCAGGTCTTGATTTTGAGTTGACTTTAGCTTTGTGAAATTTCTTATATTTCCATAGGAGGAAATTCAGAATACTTTGGAACAAAATGGCGCTAATTTAACAAAGTGACTTGAATACATACAAGTGTAGTTTTATCGATTTTAGCTAATTACTGTTTCTTAATCACGATTGCTAGGGTGCGATACAATTGCCTATATCACAGCTTCAGTAAATCACAGGCTAAAGACAAAAACGTAATTAAAGCTTTGTTGTTGTTATTTTCAATTGTGTAAGTCATTTTGGCTTCTGGTTCAGTGGATATTTGCGAGTTCGAAACAAAGTGGCAGAAACTTTGGTTGATGATATATTGTTAGAAGAAAAGATATTTGTAAACAACTTCAGCTGCTATTACTGTCCTCATTGTTTGAGAGTTTGGGAAACTTACTTTATCATCTTATACTTCATTTGAAATAAGGTGTTGCAGTATGAGATGAAATGTTCTTTGTGGAACAAGATGTGTTGGCTTGGTTAAATAATTTTGCACTCAAATGTATCAAGTTTCGTTTCGCGACAAGACCTTGTTTACATTACTTGCACCTTATGGGCCTAAGTAGTTGCATGTGTGAAATTTTCAGGTAAAACCGACTTCCCAACATGTATCGGGTAGATAAATCTGCAAACAACAGATTATTTCAAGAAATGGGGTGTTTTTTCATAGATAAATTGAATGAGTTCCCTTAAGAGTAAAATAACGAGTGTGGACAAATTTTATTAATTGGGCAAAATCACCAACAATAAAAGGCTTATTTCCTTTGTCACTCTGTTGAGAACGCTTTAAGCTCCTTTTTTGGTAATGCTTAACAATATACATCGTCGCTTAGCAACAAAACTATCACCTGATTCTTCTTAGGTCAACTATGGTGTTTATGTTGAATGCTCAATATTAATCTTGATTTTTCAAATTTTTGTTTTATTCTTTATGTTTTTGATAACTTCGGTGATATAACAACAAAATAGTTTAATTTAGAAGTTTTAATTACTTTGAGTTGTAGCCAAAAGCAAAATAAAATTTACTAATTAGTGTTTTAGCTAAGCCTTACGTTATGTATTAAATTAGACTACCAATAAGCCTATTATTACTAACGTTATAGAGTCAGTGTTTAAAAAGTTTTAAGTGGTGAATAAATGTTAATTAATAAATATTATTTTGGTATTTTAACACTTATCTACTTGGCCTTAAACATAAAAAAATAAACGTTTTTTACTACCAAATATATTTTATCCTTTGAACAGTCGCAAGAGTTGAAAATTTGTGACGGAATGTCCGCATTATGTTTTCTACTTCCTGAACTAGAATACAGTGAAAAGGCTCAAGAGTGCTATTTAAGTCTCTTTCAGGGTGCACATGTACTTTTTTTTACGATAACATTTCATTTTTCTGCGTAGTTTCTACTACAAATGTGGTGATTAGAATTACTTCGAGACTGATGAAATAAGTGAAAAGTAGGTGCATTTTGGAGGTACAGACAAATTCGTCATACTTAAATTTTATAATTTTCGTTAATCATTCAACAATGGTTTTCCCGTCATATTTGACGGGAAATTATACTAGTCTTGGAGGTACAGACAAATTCGTCATACTTAAATTTTATAATTTTCGTTAATCATTCAACAATGGTTTTCCCGTCATATTTGACGGGAAATTATACTAGTCTTTATCATAACAAATAAATGGAAAACACAGTATGCATATCTATTCAGACCTACTACTAGGCTGTGTTTAGTTTCACAGTTTCTCTCCCTAAGAATTAATCTGTGTAGAGCTAAAACATGTTGTTCTTGAAAGAAGTCTTCACTTTACAATCTTGTAGTAGAAATTGTCAGAAAAAGCGTGCCATAATTCAACAGGTAAATTTGCTTTCTTTGTCCTGTCAACAGTGTCATCCCGTTCATCATCTTTGTTCCCTCACAATATTGGTCAGTTGTTACATTTAGTTAAAGTTGTAATCGGCCAGCAAAGGATATTCTTTTAATATGGTTGGGACATATTACTGCAATATCCTCTCTGGCAGAGGAGACATCACCTTCTATAGAAAACAAAGCTACTAGAGGAAGATGAATTTAACGTCTTTCTGGACCACCTGTTGCCGCCAGTATGACATTGAAGCCAAATAACCGAAAAAACTTAAAAATTTACACCACTAAAGTATGTGGAAAACATATTATATGCCAGCATATCACACTTGAATGGGGAAAGAAATTAAAAGAAATCTAATATATACAGTGGCATAGGAAGCGAGGGAGGAGCACTTTTCAATCTTTCTCAGTAAAATTTCACCAAAATTAGGAAAACTACTCTCAGAAAAAGTAGGAGAATGCATAAAATTTAACCCAGAATCCTAAGGTGAGCTCTGAACACGTATAATGGGTGCGACTGTGGCACACATTCCCTCGCTTTGCTCACTCAAATAAACCTTGCCCACCAGTTTCAGTTTGTCTGAAACTTTCTAATTAACAGTTCCAAAATAAAAAAGGTCGGCTTATATAAAAAAATAATTGTTCACCAGTGACGGTACACACAATTTCATTGTGTGTGTGGTATTTTTCCAATAAAAAATAAAACTTACAGATTTATAATATAAAAACTAAAAAGGAATGTTTTATAAGAATGTAGGACAACATTTTTATTAAAGTCAGTGTAACTTTGACAAGAAACAATTGGGAGACACTGGGTTTGATTTGTTTGTTTGAAGTTAAGCACAAAGCAACACAATATGCTATCTGTGCTCTGCCCACCACGGGTATCGAAACCCGAATTCTGGCGTTGTAAGTTCGTTGACATACCGCAGTGCCAGTGGGGGGGGGGTAAACTGGGTTAGAAAATTATCGATTAAACCAGTTCTTTATTGCATGTGCTCTATTTCATTTGTGATTTTCTTAGGTTTCTCTTGTAGTTTCTATTCTGTTTAGTTATGTTACAGAGAATAACTAGAAAATAAACTTATTGAGTAGCGTAACAAAAGTAATGTTGTTCACTGTGTGTTAGGGCGTCTGATTTTTCAATTTGAAATTGCTATTCTCACCGAACTATTATATTGCTCTGACTTTATCATTAACTCTGGCTGTTTCCTTCTTTAAAGCCTTATCAGTAGGGCGTCACAAGCAGCTGTTGGATGCATGCGAACGATTGGTGGTACAATTTGCTCCTGCAGCTCTTCAGGCTCAATATAGAAATGATGTAGAACTTCTATAATTCAACAGCTTCTTCTGAAAGGCGTACGATTTTTTCGTTTCTATTTATGAGTAGTGTAATATCCCATATTTAAGGCTTATATTAGTCGAGAATATTACCCAATCGAAAACAATAAGTTATGTAACATATGTGTGTGTGTGTTTACAGATTAGTGAAAAAAACAAAAAACAGCTTACTGCTCAACATTAAGAGCAGTATGAACGCCAAATAGGAACACTGGTTGAATTAGAGCCATGCCTGCGTTGATCATATTCGGCCCTAAAAACAAAAAACAGCTTACTGCTCAACATTAAGAGCAGTATGAACGCCAAATAGGAACACTGGTTGAATTAGAGCCATGCCTGCGTTGATCATATTCGGCCCTAAAAAAATACAAAAATGTGTCCGTATGTCCGTCGTTATCAACGGACACGGACTACTTTTGGCGGGAGAATGAAGAATACTATTGTACATTTATCCACCAAGTTTCACCAAAATCCGGTCATTTTTGACTGAGTTATAGAGAAAAATAGTATGAAAAATCAGTCCCCATGTTAACAAATAGGGATTTTTTTATATTTTTGTGGCCTTGACCCTCCAAAAACTAATCATATCTAACTTTGGTCATAGTCCGAATGTATATACCAATTTTCGTCCAAATCCATTCGGCGGTTTTCGAGAAATCCTGCTAACACATATAGGGGCATAGATAACAAATTATTCATTGATTATAATGTTATATTCCAAATGTATGAAACTTCGTCTAACGATATCCCAGAGTTGTGATTAGTGTGTCATACAGAAATTCGCGAGCTCTATATCTTTTCGATATACATAAAAATTATAACTGTAATTTCAATAAAATCTGTTACAAACTTTTGAATTTGTTTTCATGAACGACTTTAAGGTTTTTTCATAATACGTGCTTTGAAACTCAGCATGAAAAACTTAAACTGAAAACTATCGTCCAATGTCATGGATTTCTGAACAGTAGAGTTCTATTTTGGGATTTTGTAACCGTTAAATCTATCCAATTTATTTCTAACACTGTCTTAATATCAATGTTTGCGTAAAACTACACAAAGGGTGATCAGTCATCTCTAATTTTATACTAGTGGTTAGCTTGCCGAGCGTGTTGAGCTTTTGCAACACAATTAACTTTTTTAAAGTCCATTGAAATTGATAGGTTAACTTAAACTTGGAGACGGGTACTTTTGCTTATATAATAAACCAAATGTAATTACAATTTGGTAAAAGAGAACAAAAGTTAATATTGAAGATACTAGTGTTAGATTATCCACACATTATAAAAAAATATGTATAATGTAAATTTAATATAAGATACATTTGGTATTTTACAAAGTCGGGTAACCAGGGGGACACTTCTCCCAATTTTGACCTGGTAGCGAAGTGCCCCATTGATTGAACAATGGAGACTTGTGTATAACTACCACGAAAAGTCAATGTTTCAGTTTTGAATTCAATGATCACGTCATTATAATAAATAAAGTGCCACGCCAAATTCAGATATGTTCCGCCACCTATGGCGTTTTGAAAGCAATTATTTTGACCAATGTTCGTGAGAAACTAATTGTTCGTTTCATATATCTACTTAATGTAATGGTTTAAGATGTTGGGTTTACTTATTTTGTATTTCATCATTCTTGGATGGCGTCACCATTCCAGGAAAGGGTATGAAAAACGTGTACATTAACAGCAGATGTTTCGATGGTTCATATCTAACCCTGTGTTTTGACTGTTAACTGTAATTAAACGTTATTATATTGTCATCATTTCTTTTCGTCTAGGGACTCCATTGTTAGCTTTTATAACATGATTGTTGGTTTCCTTGTAACAGCTGTTTATTACACATTTTTTCTTCTTCTCATTCTGAGAACAGTGCAGATATATTTGTGCACTGTATTATCGAACGCTTGAAACCGCGTTTCCATACCCGTGGTGGCCAGAGCACAGATAGCCTATTGTGTATCTTTGTGTTTAAAGTACAAATAAACCAACTATAATTTAAATTTATTATCTACTTTTCATTTTCTTGTTCCACTTAGAATAACATTTGTGTTGCTATTTTTATGGTACCTGAGAATCAGATGCTTACCCTGCAGGAGAATCATTATATGTAAATTGTAGGGTTTAAGTTTTCTAATAGAGTGGTATACAGAAGTCCACCTAAGATGCTGCAGCAAAAAGAACTTTGTTTTAAAAAGTGTTTTTGAAACTTACACATTCAATTGTGTAGTTGGAACGTAGGTTTTAACAGTTATCACCCTATGCTAAAGCCTGAACCCTTCATCTCTCACAGATTGAGTTGACCAATGTTGACTGATTAGCAACCAGTTAATATCTTCAACTTATGTTATTGCTAAGTAAAAGCTAGCAATATAAGACATTCTAGAACCTAACTAGTGAGCTAGATGACTTGGTGAGAACTCTGTTCACTATCAGATTTATTGTTATGGACACTTCCCACATCATTGGACATGGACTGTCCACTTCCTTGAAGGATGAGGGGAGGGGAAATGTTGGCAGAGAGGAATGATAGTTTGACTCCAAAGCCTTTAGAAGTCATGTCAAATGATTTTGCGTTTTTGGTTCTTTTTCAGCAATTTGGATGTATCGCATTCCAATATGAAGTATTTGTAATTTTATTCATCTTCACATAGTCTTGTTTTCCTTTCCATCTGCAACAGATCATCTGTCCTTCCATATACCGTAGGTTCATGAATGTGTCTCATTATTGTGTAGACTGGGTAACTGTGTACTTTGTCAATTCTTTGAGTACCACACTACCAACATGTTAGTAGAATTCTCGCGGTTCTGGAAATCTTTGAAACGTTTTTAAAATTTTGAACGTTATTTCCAAACTTAGAAATATTATGGAAAGTTTTGAAACTTAGGCAACGAGTTGGCCCAAATATTTTAATCAAGTTTAAAGATTAATAAACAGTTTGAAAACATCAATTATCAATCGAATGGACTGTTTTGCCGTGTGCGCACGTGCAAGTTAGTCTGACATGTTGCGCGGGTTCAATGACATGATCATCATATTTTAATTGATCAGTTGATACTGTGATTTAACAGTATGGTATAAGAAGCAGGTCAAGTTATATATGTAACAGTTAGATATGATAGATCTAAATATAAATCTAGTGTTAAATATAGTTTTTCAAAGATTAAACAGAAAATTAATTCAACATTAGATCTAGAGGCGTATTAGTGCCACTCATTTTCAATTAAATCAGCCAATTTTTGTATAAGCTATATTGTGTCAATAGGCATCTATCTAAGTAACAAACTTGAATATATTTTATTTGGATTTCAAGTGTGTGCTCAGTTTTTGCAGAATTAAAATTTAGATCGAATCATAACTGTACATTTTTCATTAAATATTTATCTATCGCTGCTCTCGTGAGCGTTATAGTTCTGTATGCTTATGCCAGTAATGGAAACGAAAGTGTTAAGTCTGCATCCAACATTTGTTGAAATAGTATAATGCGTTATAATTATAATAATTAATTTTTATTTAATATGTTATTAGGCCTACAGTGCAAATGTAACTGATAAGATATCAAAACATATAGTGGTATCTTCGTTTATCGCGAAATAAAATTTTTGTGCACCAAGGCATGCGCGGCACACGATCATGTTGATAATAACTGTGTAAATCTATTTGCCCATTTTTGCAAATACATTGGACATCCAACGCTGCCAAAACAAACGTGGACTATCACGTAGACTGTAAGGAATCAGTCTAAAGGAAATTTTATTCATGCTAGGCCTAAATCTATTTGGTTATTGCAAATAATTCTCTAAGAAATTTTAGGAATCCTGTTAAAATAGGCTTCACATATCGAAACAATAATAGCGAAATGATAACGATGCATACTAATACTTGTATTTTATAATATACCAAGTATTCTTAATGAATAAATAACAATGTTTCATAAAGCAAATCTCAATAGAGGTCTTATGATGAATATGTAATAAATTCCACCAAAATAAAAAAAACAACATTACATAATAATTTAATACCTGTGAGTACTGAATATAATATTAAAAGACTAATATAAAATTAACAAATGAACGTTGTTTGTATTGTGAGTTATATACAACCACCTCCACCCCCATTATTGATGTTATTGAGCATTTATTATCTTTGACGTACGTTAACTACATTCATAGATGATACCACGTTCGTACACTAAACCAAAAAACATATATACCGTATTTTTCGGTGTATAAGACGCACTTTTTTACCCCAAAATTTGATGTCAAAATCTGCTTGCGTTCTATACACCGAATGTATGAATAATATATATATATGATATACACAAGCCATGTGTAAATATTTAAATAGGCATGCATAGTTTAGTTCAAATGAATGTGTTATTTATAACAATAATAGTTTTTTTCTTTTAAAAACATAAATATTTA
>NW_013665733.1:549104-556094 GCF_000517525.1 Limulus polyphemus | reverse complement strand
GTCGTATACACCGGTGCGTCTTATATTCCGAAAAATACGGTATATATATTGTATAACACAAAATACACACTGTGTGTGTGGGGAGGCACACAAACATCTTGTATATTTCAGAGTGCGCGCTAGCACTCTCTCTGGAAGAATGTAATGAAAAACTAGCCTCCACTGTTGAAATAATACATAAACTTAGCTGAAGATTATACTTCAACGGGTACCATAAGGCTGATATGAAGAGCTGTTTCTTGAGTTATACCTACTTCCTACTTTGACCCGTGACCTTTCAACTTTGGCCCGTAAGACAATCCTTCGACCAATGTCCGTCAATTAATTAGTCACTTGAAACACTGTGGAAGGACATTAAAAGCGGGTAACAGAAAGCACACCTACCGCTACTAATTTGGCCACTACCTCTTCATACAAAGTCACCCTGACCATCGCACAATGTCATATTTCAAGTATATACATAGTGAGTTCTTAAATCTTATACAAAGCTTTTGGTGAGATAATAATGCATACTGTAATAATATGTTATAAATAGATTGTGTGGAAGTTAAGATTTTTGTGTTATTTATCATAGCATCCACCTCCACATTGTGTTAAGTTCATAACCCAGACAAAGAACTGGTACCCCAGCTTGTAAATAAGAGACATGCAGAAATAATGAAGATACAGATGGCAATATCAAATAACAATACTACTACATGCAGCTGTTTCAAATCACCTGAACAGAAACCGCCCATCTTAAAAAACAAACTACCACAGCAGCTGCCAACTGTTCAACTTCCAGCATCTAGTCATTTCTTTCATTTCATTCAAATGAAAAGTATGTTACCCGATGGTGAAATAGCCCAAGAGTTTTCGAACTATGTGTGGAAGACAAAATATCATACTTAGCCGTATATGGATTAGCTCCATGTTTCACTTCCACACTGAAGCAGAACATCCAGTAATCTGAAGGGTATATTCTTTTGTGTAATGAGAGCTTGAAAAATCCCTTTAGATGAAACTGTGGGACATTTTTGTTCGCTTTTGGGGTGAATTCTTAGGATATGCTACGACCACTGATTTATTTGACAAGCTGTTCCATGTCTTTACAGACCTCGGCTCTAAGAATTTATTGCAGATATTCATGAAGTGCCCTTATGCTAATTGGAAATTACATGAAATGTTATCAACTGAAGCTAATAAAATCAATCTAAAAATATATTTGTTGCAAGTTAGATTTTGTGGTTTATACACAATTCACAATGCTTTTAGAGATGGGTGAAAAACAGTTGACTGGAACTTTGAAGAGACTCTGGCACATTTCTACTACTTTTTCAAAGCTTCTCCAGGAAGAACTGGTGTCTTCAAAAGTGAGATTAGATGCTCGGACCTTCCACCAAAGTTTTGTAAGCATCAGTGGTTGGAGAATATCAGTGTTGTGAAAAGGTGTTTGTCTTTACTATCTTAAAACATACGTGGGTGTGCAGATAAACTCACCAAAATTGATGTCATATAACAGTATTATTGAAACTGTTAATTCCCATTTCTTTATCACCAAGGTACTTTTTTTTCTCAGTTGCTAGAGAAGTCAAACCTTTTCTCAAAAAATCCAGGATGATAAATCAATGTTTCCTTTTATGTCTGCAGATCTGATCTTGTCAGATGATTGTTGGATAGATTTTTCATTTCAGAACGATTGGAAAATATTGTAAACCTGGATTTGACAGTCAAAAAGATTTTAATGGAACCTCCTTGACACTGATTTTGATACTAAAAGAGTACTTAGTGATTTAAAGCAGGCTTCAAAAATTGGCGATAAAGACTTACCAAGCTTTAGACTTTATTACAGGCAGTTCCTCAAGGCTGTTGTGAAAATTATTCAGAAGTTTCCCTTAACTTGGAGCTTGATAAGGAACATGAGCTGCTTGAATCCAGAAGTGACGTTGTTAAATGCATTATCCAGTGCTGTTATGTTTTCATTTTGTCTAAAAAGTCTCGTAAATGCAGGCATATTGTAAGTAAGGGATTGTGACACTATTTTCAGGTAGTACAGAGAGTTTCTTGTGACATTTCTGCAATTGCTTGATTCAAGAAGAGTTCATACGATTCAGAAAGAGCAGGACAGGTTGAATACTCAATGTTTCCATCTCCTGTAAAAAAAAATAAAAAAATCCAGATGGTTTGGAGAGTTTGCAAATCTCTACTTTCCCTGTCTGATGGACAGGCCAGTGTCAAAAGGGGCTTTTCTGTAAATAAAGAAGCTATCACAACAAACCAACTAAGCATGCCCCTTAACACCAAAAGAGTCATAATTGACCACATTAGACATACTGAGAGTGTCCTAAATATAAACACAACTATGGAAATGCTTACCTCTGTTGAAATGCAAGACAAAAGTTGCTTCAACCTTTCTCTTGTCGGCTTTCTGTGGCTTCTGCTTTCTGGACTTTTATACAAAGTATGTTCTGTATACTTAGTAGAAAAGTCCAGAAAGCAGAAGCCACAGAAAGCCGACAAGAGAAACGTTGAAGCAACTGAATAAGATCGGACCTTTCCTCATCTGATGAAAACTTTGAAAAATCTGGAAAGAAAAGAAACTTTATTCTCCTCATAATGACCAATTCCCTGAGGAAGGCTGGAAGAGAGAAAGAAGTAAAAATTCTTGAAGGCTGTCATAGTAAAAATTGAACAGAAGCTGTTAAACAACAATCGCTAAAACGTTAACTTCGACTTTTGTATTTTCAAATAATTCAGTTACATTTGAACATTGTTAGATTAGTAATAAAAATATTACTGTTTTTTTACCTCATAAAATGTTATTTACAAATATTTGTATAATATTTACATTTGAAAGCATGTATGTCCAGGTACAGTTTCTTGTGTAACCCACACGAAATGACCCTCGAATTTCTAAAAATAGTCATTGAAACTCATGAAATTTAATTTATGGATAGGTGGAGGAACTCTGTGTTAGGTTCGCTTTTGCGCATAGCAACAACAATAAGAAATTCATTTGTAAATTCATCACACCATTCATTATAATTGTAAGACATGAGATAGAACTTCTCTTGACATAAGATGCAGGTAATATAATCAAAATATTAATAAATATAAGGTTGTTTGTATACGTATACGGGGGAGCCAAATGTGGAAATTACAATTAAGTTTATCAGATGCTTGGCTGTCTTTGGCAGGTGAAAGTCGATGAGGTTTGTGGATGTGTTCCCAAACAGGAAAAATTTACAATTGGGATGCATATTTAGAACTATTTTGACTAGTAATAACCGTGATATGACAAAAATCGAGGGAAATAATGTGCAAATAAGCAATATAACGAGAAAATTACATTACTCTTTTTTATACAGATTTCTATCTTTCTATGATCTTTATCTGTTTACAGCTAGAAAGTATTTTGGACTAGAAATTATAATTAAATTGTGACAATCGTAAACCTGTAACGTCCCGATAGGGACTTCACCCCCAGTATGTCTCTTACCCCACCCCTACACACTGTTCCCACATTCATGTTTAAGCAACTAGATTTTGTGATTTTTATTTTATGAGAATGCATACGTACCTTATATCTCTTTCGTAAGACTCGCTTCAGCAGTCATTGTGATTTAAAACATTATACTTTTTCTGAATGTATTTTTATTGGTACATATGTGTTCACGTTATGTATCTACTGACTCCTGCTATCGATTTTCATTCAAATTGTGAACTGTAATTTTATAATAATATTATTATTGCTTAATCACATGTGGCTTATTTGAAATTAAAGTATGACACCTTTTGCGCACATGGACTAAAAGGTCAGAGACCTCTTAAGATTTAGGTATGATCACTATTAACTTTAGTAACTGTAGTAGTGTGCACATTTATTAGAACACCCTATTGTAGTAGTTTTGATTTCTTGTGTCTATGAACTAAAACCATTACAGTTTAAACTATTGGAAGAAGCATCAAAATAGGTAAATTAATAATTTTCTGATGTTATCCACGACTTAAATATGCTACATATTTAAATCACTTAAAGTTCTAAGATAAAAACAACACACAGCTACAAATGATTGATTGCAGTAGGTTTTAAAAAGTTGTTTAAGATTTCTAATCTAAATACAATGTAGTACAATGTTGTCACATTGTAGTCTTTAGTTTCTGTTCCAATCACCACTGATAAAAATGGGATACTTTAATGTTACGAGTTTTCATGCAGGTACATGTGAGTACGTAAGAGCTTATATTGAGTGTTGTTGTTGCCATTAAAATGTCAAAACGAAAAGAATTAACACTGATAGTCAGATCTTTACACGATGGGTAATTGTAGTTTAATAAAAATTAAAAAAGACCTCGACTATTCACCAAATAATGTGAAGTACACATGGACAAATAAAAGTAAACCCAGTTCCATAACGCCAGCAAAGCAGAGAAGAGATGTTATATATAATTAAAAATCAGTTCTACGAAAAAAACAAAGGAAAAATCCAAAAATCCTTGCTGGTGATATTAACAAGTCACGCACAAATATAGTTTCAAGACTTACAGTCTGAAGAACATTGCATGAATTCGAGAAGGGTAGTAGCAAGAAAAAGCACGCACTACATTCTTGTTTTTGTAAATGTGATTTGCACAGATGACTCTAGAGTGAAACTGTATGGTTCCAATCGGTGTATACACGTCCGCCAAAGTACCAATAAAAGGTTATAGAAGGAGTGCCTTCTACTAGCAGCCAAACGTGCAGGAGGATCTGTGATAGTCTGAGGCACAATATATATATATAAATTGTGTTGGCATAAATACCACAGTATATTAATCCATGATGCTATCCTCTACAAAGAAGTTGATTTGACAGAATTTCATATTCCAAGAAATGTGGAACTTTTCTGGCAAAGAAAGTACAGGAGATCTGAAACCAAATGGAATTGCCACCACAAAGTCTAGACCTCAATATCTTTGAAAAAAATCTGTAATTTCCTGGACTCCGTACTTGACAAAAGTACCAAGTATGCTAAAGAAAACCTCTGGACACAACTTCAGGAGAAATGAAATCAAATTATACCAAAGACTTTGAGAAAATGTATAAAGATAATGCCAAAAGAATTCCGAGCTGTTTTCGATATCGAAGGTGGCCAAACTAAATATTGGCATTAAAGAAACTTAAAGAAATATATTATTTATGTACTAATTCTCTAATAGTTTACTGTAGGATTAATTTGTGATTATTAGAAGCTAATGTGTACAGCAAATCGATGACTATTTTGTATATAAACTCATAAAATGATAATCGTTGAGGTGTTCTGATAAATTTGCATACTACTATACCAATTAAAAGGAAAGGCTAGCCAGCAGCACTTGATACCTACTTTTTAAGTGTTACTTATATAATATGCCCACAGCTGAAAGTGCGGAGCGTGTTCATTGGTATCACATCGTAAATCCCGAACTCTTCAGTTCTGCCCGACACATGTTTGGCATAGCTTGGTGGTTACGGTGATCGACTCACAACCTGCGGGTCGTGAGATCGAAACCCAGCGCCGAAAGTACTTATTCTTTTAACCGTGGGGTCTTCTTTATAATGTATCACTCAATTCCACTCTTCGTTGACAAAAGAACAGTCCCAGTGTTGACGGTGGGTGCTACCAACCGGTTGCCTTCCATTTAGTCTACATTCAAAAGTATGCATGACGGCAGGTAGCCTTATTAGTTTTGTCATGATACGACGAGCTGCCCGACAGGCTAACCAAAAGTACTCTTAGCCGAATATATAGAAATATCAAGCAGGCGGTAGCACTGCCTATGTAGGGATGGCTCGGATTATTCATCGAAATTATATTTTAAATATCTCCTCAATATGTCATCAAAACCTTACAATACTATACAGTGTTTCCTTTTATAACAATATCTATGTAACGAATGAACCGTAGGTTGTGGAAATATCTGCAAGTATCATAGCGAAAAGTTTACATTTCTTGTTGTTCCTTCTTCTGGTTCTTTTTTATTACATGATAACTCAAAAACCAAAACAATTGTGTCAACTAATTTCCCTGAAGTGATATAGTTTCAAACGAAGTATCTGCTTTTATCAGTATTATTAATAACTAGTGTTAATTAAAAAAAAATCACAATTCTAATGTAAATTAAAGATGTTATCATGACCCCTTGAAGCCAGCTTTTTTTTTTTTTACAGAAATTTGGTTGTTTATTGTTTTTCCTGGCAGTTATTTAGATTTAAAAATAATTATTTCCGAAGGAAATAATTATTAATCTGGGGTGCTCGAAGATTAAGCAATCCTCCTTCACCCCGCTCGTGGTAAAAGGTTACATGACGTTTAGAGGTCAGCGGAGTACTGAGCCGAATGGGCTAGGGTAATTAAGTAAACAAAAGAAGAAAATTAAAAATTAAAAAAGTGAAGCAGAGTACCTTAAGGCTAGAGAAAACAGAAATTTGGTGTTCATTTGAAAACCTTAAATAGAAACAGGAACTTACCATCCAATAACAAATAATCAAGAAATATTACAGTTGGAACCTGGTTGTATTTAGAGCTTGGTTATATAAAGAACCTTACCATGTCCATTGAAACACTGCATAACAACAAAACAAAACAAACAAACAAAAAAAAAACAACAAGCAAACAAGTAAGGAGAACTTAATCCTTCAAAAACAGTGCAAACAAGATAGTAGGGTTGGCACTTGCGTCATCCCTACACATAGCACAGGCAAAAATATACATATATATGACCAATCACAGTTGAGTTTAATTTATCCTGTTTTTGTCTGTTAACATTCTACTACACTGTGTGCCTGTTCTATTATGCAAACAAACACAAATTGATGTTATATACCTTTCAGAATATAGGTATTTGAAGAACTTGTAGCATTTCGCCACAATTTAATTCTTCGTATTGTTAGCCGACACTATGCAGCTGGTACATAATTGAAGAGAGTTGTTTGTTTGTTTTTGAATTTTCGCGCAAAGCTACACGAGGGCTATCTGCTCTAGCCGTCCC
>NW_013665733.1:545152-548776 GCF_000517525.1 Limulus polyphemus | reverse complement strand
ACTTCTTTTACCAACGAATAGTGGGATTGACCGTCACATTATAACACCCCACGGCTGAAAGGGCGAGCATGTTTGATGGAACGGGGATTCGAACCCGCGACCCTCAGATTGCGAGTCGAGCGCCTTATCCACCTGGCCATGCCGGGCCTAAAGAGAGTTGTTTAAACATTTGTTTAACAACAAGTAAAAGCTTTGAATGGTCTGTTCTTTCATTGGGGGTGTGTCTGTGAGCCAGACACACTTAATTACACCATTTCGATTTTCGATACTTTTCAGAGTAATTATTTTTACGTTGAATTTTGCTGGAGTAACATAATCTTGCTAAACACAAATCGTTATTTGTATTTATACATTAAAGTTATTTAAAAATAATATTCTTAAGTTAAGGGCTAGCAATGAAACTACGGAGCTGTAATAAATATCAGAAGAATTTTTACGTAAAGTAAGACATATGCGGGTAATTAGTGTATTTGGACACACATTAGATACATCTTATAGAGAACAGGCGATGTACAATATCAAATAAACACATTTTCATAATATATATTTTGCCTATGTATTTTACTAAGAAATCTGTGCTATATAAATAACCTGCATTGCAGCGTTTCTACTTGTTTGGTATATTCTAATACGAAGGCGCCATCAACAGTGTTAATCTACAGCTTTAGCACCAGTTATATCCAATAAAGGGTCTAGACATTAAGGAGGCAGTGGAAGCTGGAATGATAAAGTTCGCTGTCAAGAAATGCGTTTTTTGTTTGTATAAGAGTTTAATATTTCATATAATTATGCGTTCATTCATCTCAACTTCAAGTAATATGTCCACATTCTTGGACATGCATCTTTGGTATGAACGTCACTTTATTTTTTTTATAGGTGGGTTATTCCATTTTTCCTGAAGGGTTCCAATAAAGAATTGGAAGAAGAAGATTTATACAATAATTGTGACGCCGATTCATCCGAGCGTTTAGGGGATATTTTACAGAGGTATGTTGGAAATTACATTATATTTTGGAGAGATGTTTGGCCAGAAATGAACACACAGTTTTATAAATTTAGTCGTTTTTGGAGTTAAATGCCAATTGTTTTAAAAAAAAATCCCTAAAATGGATTTACTTACTTATTTATTTATTAATCAAATTACTTTAAATTTTGACAAGTAATGATTATTCTGACGAAAGAAAACTTTTCAAGGTGGTTAAATGACTACTAGTACTAATGGCTATAAAAATATAGACAAGTGATATTCTTGATGATAAAATGACATTCAGTATGCAGACTGTAATGGTTAGGAGGGATAATTTTATGTTTAGGTTAGGGTTTGAGCCCTGATAGATCAGTTGGTAAAAGCACCAGACTCGGAGCTCTAGTGAGTCAATTTGTGTTATACATTGAATTATTGTACTCTTCTTAGCTGTTTTAAATTAACCTTATAACATGATTTACCAAATTTTAGATCTAAAAATATGGCAGGTATTTCTTGAATCAGAATGACATTTTTGTATAGTACCTGTATGGACATTTCTTTCATAGTAAAAAAATGCTTGAATATATACAATAGCTATTTCTTGGGTAAAACAGACATCTCTTGAGTAAGAATTGTGTGTGTGTGTGTGTGTGTGTGTGTGTAGAGAACTGGATTTCTTGGGTAACATACTTAGGGACAAGGGATCATTTGGTGGTGTGGCAGGGATGTCTTTTCATACCCACCTTTGAGAAGAGTAAAAATTTAAACCTACCCTTTATTTTTCGTAAAATCCTAGATTCCCCTCTTAAACTTCTGTAAAGTGTTGGCCTATATTACTGTTGACTACAAATTATTTCAGAAGTCAGTTACCCAGTTAGAAAGATAAAACTGTTAACTAGAGCCTAGTTTGTGTTTTTCAAATGTTAAACTTATGCTTTTTTGTTGTGTTATATTCAGAATATAATACAAAGAAATTAGAGGCTTTTATCCTTTCAATCTCTGGATAACCTTGTAAGCTACAGTTGATCATGTTAAGATCCTTTACTCCTTATTGATATGGTTTGCATCTATGTTAAATATGTGATACAAATTGTGATAACCAGTATGCATTACTTTACACTTAGACAAATATTTTGCAAATTTCCTTTAATTTCATATATATATGTCTTACCAATTGTACTAAGTCATTCTGTAATACCTAAACATATGTAGTAGAGCTAGAAGTATGCAAGAGTTTAATGTCATCAATAAACTTCACTAATTCACTGATTATGCCCTTATTATTGTCAATAATGTAAATAAGAAAAAGCAAAGGCTTAAGCACTATCCCACAAGGCACTTCATTAATAACAAGGGTTCAGTTTGACTGGGCTCTATTAGTAACAACCTTTGGTTTTTAAGCCCATCACTCTACAGTGTAATCCAATTAACTGTTAGGCAAAAAGTATCCCCCACTTGAGATGGATGTGGTCTTCCGCCAAGTGCTGCACCATTAAGCTACCTCCAGCCTCATGGGTGTCATACTCCATTTCTAAGGTTGTTTTCAGAAAGGAGTTCATCTTTGTAATTTCTATGCACCAGTCTCTCCACCATCTTCAATGTGGTATTCTAGCTTTTTGTGGTACAGAGAGGTGAGCAGCTTTTCTAAAATTGACACTTTTCTTACCTGAAAATGTTTCTGATAGATACTCATCTCTGTCTTCACCACCTCCAACCCTTCCTCCCCAGTTTTTGTGCATTTAGTTAGCCTTGTCAGGAATGAACCTGTATTCAAGTGCTAGTGGGGATTACTGCATAAGGAGGATGCATCATCTTCTGTTGGTGGAGTGCTACAGTTTAGTGATGATTACATCATAGGATGGTGCTATAAACATTGACATATGTAGAGTTGGGAGCCTTATTCATGGCTTTTGGCAATGTGCAAGAAATTACATGGTAGTGCATATGAAGTAATAGCTCTTTGTGGTGCAGAGAGGTATCTATGTGAAATACATTTTCAGATAAGGATAATGTTTACATACTAACATATGATTTCATCAGCTCATTGATTATTTGTTCCTCCCTTCTTCACACTACAATTACCAGAACAAACTAGTTCAATTAGCTTCAGCTCATTTATAGGTTGAATTTATTATCACTCACTCAGGCATTGGCTGAATACATTACCATCACGGTTGGCCTTGTCTATGTCACTCCCACAAATCAACCTTCAACTTAACTCTGTCCAATTCTTGTCTTGCGTCTTTGATTTTTTCTCCCAATCTGATATTTTCCTCCTCTAATAATGCAATCTTCCCAAAAGCCATCTTTAACTTATCCTCAAGTAATCAAGCTCTGCAAGTGTATGGTACTGTTTCTTTCTGAGTCTCCTGAAAGTCTCAATCAAGCCCACAGTTTTCAATCATAACCCATTCCTGGCATCTGTTGCACCTTATAAATTCCATCCCATTTACCCCTAAACTACTTCTAACCACACTGAAGTTTAATAGTCATGATTCTCTATTTTCAGTCTAACCACATAATAATTATATATTTAACTAAAATTAAGCTATTTTCACAGTTTATAGACCTTTTTGTTTTCTATGATAGGACATTTATATTTTAAATATTGTTACGTCTCCGTTTGTTAATTGATTTTCCGTAACTTCGTTCCGACG
>NW_013665733.1:543173-544152 GCF_000517525.1 Limulus polyphemus | reverse complement strand
CCAGTTTATTAAGTAAAGACTTGTGTCGTTAAAGTTTCGTGGGAACGAAGTTACGGAAAAATCAATTAACAAACGGAGACGTAACAGTAGGATTCAAATTCGAGAGCTCTGGTCATCGCATCCTGCGTGGTAGAGGGGTGTGCTTGCTTCACTTGTATCTTAAGTTGTGGACTGTCCAAGGCATCTACAAACTGATCCCTCAGCAACAACTTGAGGAGATCGGGTGGTGCAGTTGGGTAGGCCTTGTGTGCCATGCTCTCCAAGTCCTGTGCCAGCTCTTGCAGGCTCTCCCCTTTAGCACGGACTCTCGTCCTGAACCTGGCCCTGTAGACTTCTGACTGGTTTTAGGTTCCGTACCTGAGTTCCAGAGCCTCTACCAGAGCTCTATAGTTTTGTCTGTCGGCTGCTGTCAACTGTCCAAGTATTTCCAGTGGTTGTCCCTTCAAGCTCGTTGCCAGATATACAGCTTTCTGCTCCTCTGTCCATCCGTTCATCTCTGCCAGTAACTCAAACTGTGCTCTATATGCTTCCCACGGAGCCTTTCCATCGAATTCCTGTGGCTTCCTTCGCACTGGGTCACTCCTATTACTGACATTCATATCTGGGATGTGACTTCTAACGGGACTGAATATGTCTGCATTAGGGTTTAGCTGCGGGCTCTGTAAGGGGCTTGCCATTGTCCGGGGCTGATTAAGTCGATGGTCAATGTATCCTCCTTGTGTAAAAGTCAATAGGTCGTCCTTTAACGTATCTAATTCGCTTTTAAATTTATTGATTTTTTTCATTTGTACTTCTTGTTTCCTTTCTTGTTCCAGTTGCCACTGCTGTAGTCTCTCTTCTTGTTTATTTTCTTTCTCCTCAAACAACTGCTGTAATTTCTCTTCTTGTTCATTTTCTTTCTCCTCCAACAACTGCTTTAATTTCTCTTCCTGTTTATTTTCTTTCTCCTCCAACAACTGCTTTAATTTCTCTTCCTGTT
>NW_013665733.1:521746-542313 GCF_000517525.1 Limulus polyphemus | reverse complement strand
TATATATATATATATATATACATATATATATCAAAGTCACCCTGTGTTTTTAATGCTCCTTTACTTGTAAAGCTTGACTTTTGTTTGCATTCAAATTGGCTCAGTGGTTTGTTTTAAGGGGAAGTCTTTTATAACTTTGTTTTAATTATTAACTCATCATGTCTAGAGCAAGATATTACAACATTAGGAAAGACAACAATAACACGATAGTTTACATTAGGGATTTCAATTATTTGTTAACATTAGATTACAAAGTATCACAGTGGTTATAGTGCTCAACTGTCATATGGGAGTCTTGTCGTGATTTTGTTAATTTTTTTTATTATGTATATTCTTTATATATATTTAGTATAATATCTAGAACAAGCTCTTTGAATATTAGGAAAAATACAAATATAATTGTAGATTAAGTCAAGACAATAAATTACATAATAAACACCAATGACTATGTGTAAAAACTAACTGAAATATCTTTTCAACACAATAGATGGCACTACAATCTATTATTATTGATGTTTTTCATCTTTGATAAGATATTTTTAAAAATTTAGTCACAAAATTTATAAGCATTTTTTATGAAAAATTATACCTTTGTACATTTGCCCTTCACTATCAAATTCATTGCCTTTGACATAACAAATTAATAAATTGGAAGGTTGGACATTGACCATATAGGAATATTTCTTTGAGAACAGTTTTTTTTTTTTTAACTGGATTCATTGTATAAGGCTTTATCAAGAAGAAGATTTGAACATGACTTAAAAATATACCCAAGTCAAAATTCTAATCAAGGACCACTTACAGGAGATGACTAAATACACACAAAAAATGTTCCTTTCATGAAATACTGGAAAAATATAAACATTCTATGCAGATAAAATGTTACTATTATATATTTATTTTTTAGAAAACATGTTCATAAAACATTTATTTAGATTTAATTTTAAGAATTAAAATTAGTCAGAATTGCCATCATATGACGGGCATTCAGCTAGTATGGTTAATAAGTGAAGGTGATGTTAAAGGAATGCCACTACGTTATATTATTGAAACTTTTTCAGGATTTTTCCACATCTGAGATATATCTTTAAGTCCTGAATAGATTTATAGATACACTTCAGGTCAAGATCACTGGGTTCTAAATATAGTTGATAGATAAATCTGAAGTACTTAGTATGTGCTCTGCACCCTCCTTTAAAGATTATAGATCACTTTTTTAGTGGGTGGAGTGTTTTGTTAGAATATGTATATTCATGGAACTTGCAAGAAAACTTAAAAGTATCTTGACCCTCAAAGTTATATTTATAACATTCAGTAATTTGGTTTTGCTTCTTAAAAAATTTGATGAAAAAAAATCTCTCTTTCTATATAAAGTACACCGTGAAACTCAGCATTAGTTAGTGTGATCAAATGCACTATTAATGGAATTTTTGCTAACATTTTTCAGCATGACTTGTAAGTTATTTGGAACCCTGTAACCATCAATTGTGGACTTGCAAGTAATTTGGTCATAAACTCATAAAAAGCTGAAAATTTGTTTTTATAAACATGATGGAATCCATATGAACTACATTTATAATTATTATAGGGTTAATTGTTTTAATTTAGATAAGAATTGAGAAAGTGTATTAGGAATTATATGAATTTTGAATAATAATGTTTTTGGTTCTTTGAGCTGAAAGAGATTAGTTCTGAACTATATCTGGATGTTTGTGAGAAGCTTTTATTCTTCAGTGATTGTTTTGCTATAATATATTTATATATTTTTGTTTGTATTTTGTTTTTCATAATTAATCATTTGCTGTTAGACTGATATTATAATTCCAATGGCTTTACAGAAATTTACGATGCAGGTTTGGTACCAATGTGAATTATTTCTCTTCTAGTATGAAACATTAGTCAAACATATTCTCCTTTTGCACAAATCTAATATTTCAATAATCCTTAAAATTGTAGGTAGTTACTTGCTATTAGATATATGACTTTTGTAAATTCTGCTAGTTAATAAACAATTCAGTTTTTTTAAGTTTTAATTATCAGATGGTTACACAATATTTAAACAAAATAATTTTTCTCTTCTACATTTTTGTGGTATAATTTCACTTACAAGAAAAAAAAGTAAATAAATAATACTGTATTAAACACAAAAATAGCAAATTCTTAAAAGTGATCCAATTGAAGTAAGTAGTACCAAAAGTTCCAAAGCTCATAAGTGGAAGTGTACTTCATGAGATCATTACACTGTAGTTAAATAAAGTTTATTTCTTTATGGCTATATATCAAAACATAATTCTTAATTTTTTCTAAAAGTACTCAGTGTTTTCCCCTGGGAAAGGATAACTTTTTTGTCTTATGAAGACCATGAGAACAGAGATAAACACAATATAAACACTTTAGTTAAGAGCTTTCAAAGTGACTTTTTCACTTTCATCAAGGTCAAACTCTCTTAAGAGGTTCTTGTAAAAAATTATCTCTGATTCAGTACTACTTAAAGTGTCCTTTATCAAATATTTGCTAGGATATCAGCTTGATTTTTGAAGCCTAAGATAGTACATTTTTACCATTTGTCCAGTACAAAAACATTGTCTTCTGTGTTACAATTGCCATGCCTGAAATCCTCAGCTTAAGTAATGGGAAAAAATGTCCTAGGATGTACAGAGTAATTAATCTGAGTTATTTGCATATACTTTTTTTTCATGGAAGCTCATCTTGTTTAGTAAAGAAAAAGATTACTACCTTTTATACTGAGCAGTTTATTTTTTTATGTAAAATGTTTAGTCCCTGAATGTTATGTATACACTTTCTTAGTTTTTAAAATATTAACATAATACAGAAGAAATGCTCCTACGTTTTCTAAAATAAATATCAAGACATTGGTTTATAGTGTAAAAACAACTTGCATGTATGTTTCTTGTGAAAGAACTAAATAAAAAATAACTTAATTTTTATGAAACAATTAAAGCTGCAGTTAGCTATTCAGTTTGTGTGTGGGTTTCCAAAATTTTCCAAGTATGTGCACAATTTTTCCAGTGAGTGAAACCCATGTCAAAGTCATTTATAGAATTTGTAATGTAATGATCTATTGCCTGTATAGGTGGTGCAAGGCTAGGATCAATTATCAACATTAACTGTTATTGAGTCACAAGTTTATTTTCATATTTTATAAGAAATTATCATGAGCAAAAGAAACTAAATACATTTTACCTTTATATGCTTTATCATCCAAGAAATGTTTACATTTGTGACATCAGCAAAATATGAATGTTATGTTTAAGGTATCTTTGGATGTTATTGCTTATCTTATTATAAATTTAATTCACCTTATTTCTATTCAGGTGAAATTAATTTTCAAGCCTAATGGATATCTTGTTTTAATATCACTTAGCTTTAATGAAGGTTTTGCTTTTCTTTTCCTCTAGGGTTGGTATGCAATGACAACCTTGAGGAATTAAACTGGTCCCTTGTATGTATGTTATGTTACTTGGATTAGAAATTATGATAAAAGGTTAACTCAAAAGAAGTAAATTATTCCAGTAATTATATTTACATTTTCTGAAACACCACTACTTTAACCCAAATTGTAACAGAATCACTTAATTTATTATGAAATCCATATTTATTAACATATGCAAACAATTTTCTTCTGTCTGAACTAATAGTAAACAAACAATATATAACATCATGCATTTATAAATATAAAATAAAATAAACTACCAAAAAGCCACATTGGAGGAACACCATTATTTTGTGTCTACACATAACTTGAAAACTTCCCCTTTGTGCTTCTACCATAGCGTTTCACAAAGGAGAGCAGTCTAAAGTATGTTAAAAGATTTAGTATACTGAAATAATGAAATAATTTCTTATTTGGTAATGAAGCTTAACCTATGATATGGTTATTAATTTCTCTTTGCATAGAAACTGGTAATGGTTAATAAACACCAAACTTTGAACACTTCTTCAATGAGAGAGTGATCTAATTGTTCTACATTCCAGTCAGAAGTAGTAATACTGGTTGAGTCACTTCTTTAGTTCTTAATATAAAATATGAATTCACATTGAGTACCAAACTGTATACATTTACCATAGCATTGTGAAATATACTGTATCTGGTTTCATCAGCTCAGTTAACTCACTATATTAGTTCTAATTTGCCGAGCAGGATCACTGTATCAGCTCTCATCAGCCCAGCAAAGATGCTTTATCAGCACTTATCAGTTAAACACTATATCATCTGTCATCAGGCCATCTACACTGCATCATTTTAACAGCTCTTATTAATTTGGTTAAGCTGCTGAATTAGCTCTAATAACTATCATCAACCCAACTACATCACTACTTTGATATCATCTCCTATTGGTTCGAATTATATTAAATTATGTAAGTTGCTGTTAACTATGTCTCATTAACCTAATTAGGTCAATGTGTCAACTCCCCTCAGCCCAGTCCAGAACACTGCATCAATTTTCATCAGCCCAGTTGGGTTGGTGTATCACCTTTTTTTCTCAGCCACCTTTTGCAATATACCAGTTCTCAATGGCTTAACTAAGTTACTATGTCAGCCTACATTAAACTATATACATGTAGATCACTATGTTAGCTCTGATTTGTTTAGTTAGATCACTGTATCAGCTTAGCTAAGTAGATGACAAAAAATGTACCCTACTAAAGCTTTTAGTGTTACTTCATATGGAGAAGTGTTTTAATAGTATATTTGTATTTTTAAAGGTTCTTTTATTTTATTTCATTGTGATAAGGTATGTAGCCATCTAATCTTCCACTTAATTGTTGAACTTGTGACATTACCTTGCTCTGTTCTGTATATGTAATATATGTATATACAGATAAATTGTATCACACTATCAACATTTCATGTGATTTTATTGTAGCTTAATGCCATATTTTTCATTCAAACACAATGCTACAATATTAATAACAATGATTATAATGTGGTTTATATATATCTTACTTCAAGAATTCATACCGCTGTTGTTGTTGCTAATGAAGTGTCTTAATTTATTCATACTTTTCTCATTATTGATCTTGAGGTTTCTGCAGTTTATAGTTTTGTTCAATGTTCTTGCACCTCATCTTTTTGAGTCAGGCTTGGATAGTTCATGATGAAATTACTTTGAGTGTGATGAAATTTTAAATATATTTTTCATTTCCACCTTTTGAATTGCTGTATGTAATTATGGATAGTGGAAGTAGTTATTAGAGTTTCAGAAACTTTGTCAGTCATATTTGTCATAACCTCCATACTTGTTGCCATTTTGTTTCTTTTTTTATATTTTCACAAGGATCTTTCTGTATTAGAAATTGTTTTTCTTGGGAGACTAAAACTGAAAAAATTTGAATATCAGCTCAAATAAATTTTGCTGACCTATTGAAATGATGTTCATGTCTAGTTCTACATCTGCACTAACACATAAAAATAAAATTAATGAATCATGATTTAGTGCATGATATACATGTTGCCTTTTAATCATTTCCAATGTGAAATGCTTAATACTAAACATAATTGTGCTGTGAAATTAAGTAAAGCTATTTTATTGCCTTCTGCCTCCCACTATTTTTCAATAATGTAGGATTGTATGATCTCTATTGTAGAGATCATATGCTTAAGGTTAAATTATTTACATGTATGTTAGTGGGATATAGATAGTACTCCTTACACTACCCTTCCCACACGAAAGCACTCATAAATCTTGGGAGTAAGCAACATTTAACTGTATCTTGTAGTGGGAATGATTGCAATATAAAAGTGCAATACAAATAAACAGAGCTAGCCAAATACCCCTGTCAAATTGTTTTCTTCTATAGAATTAGCTTAGAATGAGTTCTGGTAACATGACATCATTACATCTATGAAAATGATGGAGTAGGTTGATTAGCTGTTTAATAGAATGTTTTAAAACTTGCATTTTCCTACTTTTATCGACGAGTTAAATCTGGATTTAAACCTTGTTTTATAAAAATATATGAAATGTCACTTGAATTTGTTATTACTGCAACTATTTTGCAGCAAAGATAGTGAATTTAATGGCAGTTTTGAAATACATTAATTAACTACACTCTTTAAGAAAGGTAGTTTTTCTATGTCTATATAATTAAAAAAATAAAGATTTACAGAAATGGGACTTTCTTAAATCTAAATAAATTTCTTGTCTTCCTAAGTTATTTGTAAATATTATTATGTCAAAGAGATCAATGCTTATGTTACTTTTATGTCATTTTCTACCTTAGAGAATGGAACAAAGAATTAGCCAAACAGAAAGCAGGAAAAAAACCAAGTTTAAAGAAAGCAGTTATTCGAAGTTTTGGTTGGAGGTATGCTGCTATAGGTCTTCTGGCATTCTTTGAGGTAAGCATCAGTGTTGATATGTATGAGTCCTCATATGCACCTGGAAAGTGTTTGAAAAATGGCTCCATTTTAAAATATCTTAAAATGTTGTTAAATAATAAGAAATTAAAACCATTTTTAACATCACATATTTTACACATTCTATTTCTGTACAAAATTAATGATAGTTACTGGCAACATGATAAGTTTTATAAAATTTCTCATTACTTGACAAAATTTTAAAATGTGTTTAAATAGTGTACACCCCTCAAAAAGTGAGTTATGATCTGCCCAAATTGCTACTCTATACAAGTATCCCATTTATGGGTAGAGGCTGCGTTGAGAAATATATATAGAAAATATCCTTAAATGAAACTATCTACAAATTTCAGTGTGTATTCATAAAAATACATCAATGCTCTTTCATTATTTATTGATATATTTGTTTTCAATGTGTACAAGATTATGTAAAACCAATCATGTCATTTATAGCAGTATATAAAAGAACATCTGAAGTCTGGTGCTGATAATTCTTCAAACAGCTATACCACAAATATGTTGGAATTTCTGATGAAAATAACTTTGATATAATATTTAGTTCCAAAAATGAATAATATGTAAGAAACTAAAACCAAAATTGATTTCTAATTCATCAGCAATAGAAAATGTTCATTATTAATGGAAAAAAAAATGATTTAAACAGGCATGGTGACCCATGATTAGCACAATTTTTTTAGCACAAAAATTAGGATTGATATGTCTTTCAAAAATAAGTTGCTTAGCTATGGAACTTAATGAACCATCCTAGTTGCCTGAAAAATGTATTTCAGGGAACCAAACTACCATTATTTCAAACACTGCTTACAAACACATGCATTCACAGCCATTTTTGTAAAGAATCAAATTTTGCAATAACACTAATTGTAAATAAAAATTGCACAACTTAGAACGTCATTGCTTTGGTTTCTTTTATATAGAAAAAAATTCTCTCAGTTTATGAGGTTTTACACAAGTTATACTAAAAACGATTAACTATATGCCTAATTGAGTAGCTCTGTATAGAAGTCAAACCTATGACACTGAATGTTTTTGTTTTTTTTAATTTACTTTGTGTTTACTATTCATAATCAGTTGTAGGGAGAATATGAGAAGTGTGTGTGGGCATATAAGCAGTTTTCATAATAGTGAGGGAGAAGTTGCATATTTTGGGGTGCAGTTCAGTGATAGAACCACAGCCAATTGATGCAGAAGTATCATTTCTATCAGGGGTAGCCTGTAAATTTCAATTACAAAGAATTGGTCATGGAAGAGTTATTAAAGAAATTATTTGCTATATGTATAGTTTGTGCTGAATATTTTGACATTGCCAAAATGGGTGGAGCTACATTGTCTAGCCACATGCATGGAGAAGCATGCATCTGGGATCAGATTGTGTTAATGTGACTGCTGTGTCAAATTAACAACTTTTGGGAATGGAAATTTCAAAGTAATCTTGGAAAAGTTTTAAAAAAGCTCTGGAATTATTTTACCTGAGAAGTATATCAATCCTGTGTACAGAGATAAATCACACTTTTAGTTTCTTCGAAGCAGGTATTACTGCTCGTATAGGTAAATATTACTGTAAGTATGTATGGAGGGAAATATCAATGTAAGCACTTATAGATCTCATTGCAAGTGCCTGTAACATGGTTTTGTAGTGATTTCATGTTTGTATTTCTTTACAGTAATTTTGGAATTATCTATTTTAGAGTTAATAATTGATATTTTATCACTAAAAATATATATTTTCTAGCAAGAGCCTTTCTCAAGACTATCTTAAACTCTTCCATGACATCATTACAGGTTACTTTGCATATAGAGTTTCCTGATCTTTTACAATTCATCTCGGAAGATAATGTTTAATAACTGAAAGTACTTGGATTATTTGGTTTTATAAGTTCTTGTTCACCAAATTTTTTATTCTAAATGTTTTCCATGTGTAATGACTTTTTAAATATGTATGATAACTGAGGTTTACTTAACATCTTCAAATAATTCATACTAATTATATTTCTAATTATTTAATTTTTAATGCCATTAGTTTAATTCTAAAATAAAGTCATAATCAGTCTTGTACACTACCTAAAGAAAACTAAGAAAATATTAGCAATGTATTGTTATTATACAATATTATACATAGTATTATAATACAGGTAAATTTACAATATTTTTCCTTCATTTAACCTTTGCCTTTTTTGTCTTCAAAATTATTTCAGGAATGTGTGATACGAGTATTGCAGCCTGTAATGCTAGGTTGGGTGGTTCGTTATTTCAGTGATCCAGCAGCCATCACAAAGAAAGAAATGTATTTATCAGCTGGAGGAGTGTGTTTAATGGCTGCCCTATACATCTTCTTTCATCACCCATACTTTTTTGGAGTTCAAAGAACTGGAATGAGGTTAAGAATAGCCAGCTGTAGTTTGGTTTATAAAAAGGTTGTGTATGTTAGCATATCTTTTTTCTGTGTGAATTATTGACAACACTTATTTCATAACCTGACCATAGTTACTTAAAATTCAAAGCATTTGATGTTTTTTTTTCATCTTATTAATCAGTATGTATTTTTTTTAAGAATAATGTTGTTTCACCATAAAATAAAAATGTTTTGTTCCAGGTTTGTGTGTTTTTAAGACAGAAATATTACCTTTTTCTTCAGGCCTTAAAGCTTAGCCGGGCATCTCTGGGAAAGACAACAATTGGACAAATGGTGAACCTTCTATCCAATGATGTAAATAGATTTGACCAGGTATATACAGTAGGTGCTTCAAACTTAAAAATGAAGTTATATAATGCATATTTTGGATACTTTTGTTTGTACCACTTCTATCAGTTTTGCAAAAAATGTAAGACTGTGAATCAGTTAAGTCTGATGTAAACTGTACCATTCTGTTAATTTGTTTTTCAACTTGACATGATACAGTGACTAATGGTTTTAGAGGAACAAGGAGATAGGTTAGGGAAATAATATTAAATCAGGGTGCATATGCATCTTTGAAAGTCCTATTCTGAATTTCAAGGGCTTAAAAAGGGGCTTTTTTTTTGCAAAAGTACTTGAAAGTATTATAATAGCAGAATATATTGACATATCTAACCCTAATGCATATTGTGGAGTTGAGCACAATAAATGAAGTTTTTCTTTTCTTTTCTTTTTAGTCTGCATTCATATGTTGAACAAATAAATAGAAACTTTATAAAATTTCAGTGGAATCCGATTGATCGTGATGTAGATTTTAGCTTCCAAAAGTGCTTGAAAAACATTCTGAGAGTGCTAAGAAAGTCCTTGAAAAGTGCTTGAAGTTGATCTAAGCAATTCAGTATGAACCATGTTAAATGCTTAAGCTGGTAAAGCATAACAGCTTGTAAGTGTTAAGATATTTAATAAAAGTTACTGTTAGACTGCAGATATTTCATCTCATAATCTTTTCAGCCAGTCCAGTACAGTTTTAACATTATTGTTATCAAATTTGTTTTGTTCAATTTAAGAATTCATCAGCTAGGACAGTTTAACATAGAATTTCAGTTTATATTTAACACCTTGGAAACTTTCATGGTTTGCATAGTCATTAACTTCATATCTTTGATTCTCTTGTACTGCATGCAAACAGAATTTGAAATAGACTTTTTATTGTCACAGTTAGTTTCAGTCCAGCTGATAAATTTTGGTTGTGTATGAAAGACCATTTGTGGTAGATGAGAAAGAAGATTGTACAAGATATTTTTACACTTGCATCTGGTTTTAAGTCTTAAAGGACTTGATAATTAATTAAGGAAGGTATAAAAAATATGCGGTTAAACTTATCACATTTATTTGACTTATAAAGATCAATGATATTTGAGAAGGCAGACAGAAACTGTTATCTATTGAAATAATGCTATAAATGTATCAGATCCTGTACTTATTTTTCACATTTGAATGCTTAAGTTCAAAGTACTTTGATATTCTGTGCGAAGCTTAGAGTTGAGTTCAATGAATAATTGAGTACTTAATCATAATAGTATTAGACTCATTTCAGCTGCATTTTCAACCAGAACTAATTTCTCTTGTTTGAAAAAGGAACATATAAGAAAATAATATTAAGATTAGTAATTCCAAAGATAACAAGCAACATAACTATATAGAATTATATGAACTAAAAAATATATATAGAATATAAATTTTGCTGTTGTACATGTTTCTTGAAGACTAGTGCTGAAAACTAGGTTCTTCAGTTTTTGCTGTATTTAGGTACTAGATATTTTGACCTCTGTAGCAATAATATTAGTTTCGTGATGTTTCCAAGTTTCTCTGTTGTGACTTTTAACTTTTAATATTGGTGATATTTAAATCAATTTATTTTTAATAAATGTTTTATTATTTTTTTATATATGCAACCACTAAAGTGAGTAATTTGCTTCAAAACTATATGAACATAAATATTAGTTAGTGTAATTAAATATATAAGAGATGCATATTACTGCAAACTATTTTAATGAACTAACATCCATTTCTTAAATTAAGAAATTTAATGCAAAATGCAAACTAACCTACTGTTCATGTTCATTTGTACTAATTATCTATTTGCACTTACTGTGTGCCAACAATTCATGTAATAAACATTTTTCGCAAAAATTTACAATAAATGAACATTAAACTAGTTTCTTTTTCTGTTTTATATTTTTTAACCACTAATACCTACACAATTTTACTGTTTGCTCTTGCTTTGGAATTATTAATTTGTTTCTTTTTTTTCCATTATTTTAGTCTGTTATATTTCTCTCTTATCTGGTTGTTGGTCCTCTTCAAACTGCAGTTGTTATTGCAGTTTTATGGCAACATTTAGGTCCTGCTTGTCTCGCTGGACTTTCTGTTCTTTTGCTGTACATTCCTTTCCAAGGTACTATGGGAAAGCTGTTCTCCAAGCTTAGGTAAATAAAATGTTTGGTAGTGATTTGTCCTTTAGAATTGAACAAAATAATATGTATTTTTGATTCTTCATATGCTGAGTAGAATATTTTCTAGAACATCTTTCATTGATTATTTTATAACACTAACTCCAGTAAAGAAAAACTTTTTTTTTAATACTGGATATTCCACCTTGGAGCTTTATCAGGAACCTATCTTCACACAGTACCTCAGTTATGTCTAAAGATAAAACCATAAGATGGAGTATTAAACATTAAATACAAAAGGGTGGGGTTCTTTTCCTGGAATTCTTGTTGTAAAATAATCAAAGAAGTATGAATAATTTAATGTTTGGAAAATTGTTGCTTAAAACATAATTTGTTAGTGTTTAAGGGTTGACTCAAGTTAGAGAATGTATGACTAAAGTAGTCATTAATAAATAGCTATACATTGATTGACCAATTTATTAGGTCCTATGTACCCTTTCAGACTTGAAATTGATGTGATCTGAATTAAGTTGATCCCTGCAGCACTGTAAATTAATGGTAAAACCACCTTTGCAGTCAGTGTAACATATATTAGATGGGAAAAATTACTGAGGCATTCAAAAGAGGCATGATGGTTAGTGCATGTGTAGCAGGTGACACAGTGGCTAAGTCAGTTTCATTTGTAGGCTGCTCCAAGATATCTGTTATTTAAGTTTATCAGCAATAGAAAAAAGGTGAATAAAATGTCTGCTTCAAGGAGGAATTGTGGCTGCAAACATATAGTGACAGAAAGAAGAGAAAGGCAGTTAGACAGGATAGTAAAATATTTTATCAAACAATACACCAACTGACAGACATTCATTGCAGACTAATCCATACCTATCTACAGCTGTACCTTGAGAAAAACATTGCAAAAAATAGACTGTGTATCAGACCATTATGTCAGTCACTAGACTGTGTTATCAACAATATAGAATGCATTGAGTGGTATGATTGGTGAACAGTGATGTAGTACTTTTTTTGCTCAGGTAGTTGAAGAAATATCTAGAAAAACCAACAAGAATAACTCATCCTTCTTGTGTGGTCCCAACTGTCCAGGCCTCTTGTAGTGGGATCATGATTTGTGGGATGATTTTCCTGTTCTATCATCTTATCGGTTGAGTGAATATCACAGCTTACCTCAGCATCATTTCTGACCAAATGCATCTAGTGATGCTTCATGTGTGTCTTGTTGGGGACAACTACTTCCAAGATGACAGTGCTTTTATTTACAATGCCCAAACTGTGCACACATGGTTTGAAAAACATGATATATATATATATATATATATATATAGTCTTCAGGCATCTCCCATGGCCACCACAATCGCCAGATCTCTATCCTTTTGTGCATATGTGGCATGAATTTGAAAGACATATTTTCCTTTAAGATCCTCTTCCTATCTTGATGCATGTATTCATTCATTATCAATGACTGAGTGGAGGAAACATCATTCATGACACCTTTCAGCAGCTTGTGGGTCTGTGTATTGTATCATGGCTGTTATTTTGACAAAAGGTGTTCCAACCTATTATTAGGTATAGGTTCTAATAATGTGGTCAGCCAGTGTATTTTGATGTGGTAACATTTCAGTGAAGTTTCAGGTAATGGTTATTTAAATGTTTTGCAGTTATGCTTTTATTTCTCTTACAACTCTGATCAACAGGCTAAAAACAGCAAGCATCACAGATGAGAGGATTCGTTTGATGAATGAGATTGTTTCAGGTATGCGAGTGATTAAGATGTATACCTGGGAGAAACCTTTTGCTGGCCTTATTGAGTCTTCCAGAAGGTAAGAGTAAAATGTTTCTAGACTTTTTGTAAAACATCTAAACAAAATGTGAAGTTTCCTTTTTAGCTTAAAATAAATGTGGCAAAAATGTGTTTGGAGGAATAAAGTATGTTTGTTCAAGATTTTGCATGTATAGTAACCATATAAACATGCACTGTACTCCTGTATTATTGTTGTGGGTACTTTACAGGTCCTATTGTGTTACTATCGTGGGTACTGTACTTTTACTACTCAGTTACTTGAGATTATGACAGTATTACAAGAAATTACGAAATATTTACCACAGCAGTAAAGTGTATGTTTTGCAAGAAAGGTATACCTCTCAATTACTTTTATTAGTTATGTCACCTGTGCAAACAACTGGTTAGGCCTTGACAACTGTAACTTGCAAGTTTTTGATTGATACTCATACAAAAGCTGACATAAATTAGAGAACCCATAACTTACATTTTGGCAAGTGGCATTTTTTGAGCTTTCCTAATGAACTAAGTTAGAATGCAGTACATGTGAGATATTAATTTAAAATGAAAGATGAATTTATAGTACAGGCTTAAGTGCAAAATAAGTTGAAATTAGAATTATGGAGGGTGCAAAGTAATTATAGGCCCAACTAACATACTGTACTTAATACTTTATTGTTTCATCCTATTTTGCACATGTTATATAATATATACTCTTTCTTTTTTGTTATGAATTCCTATCTACTTTTTTGAACAACACATAATATTATTATAATTGGTATTTGACCATATTTAAAGAATTACATTCTGAAACACATTAATGATGGACTACAACATATACTACTAGCTTAGTGAATGTAGGCATATGTACTTGAATTTGAAAGTTCTCTAACTCATACAACACACATGTTAATGTGCTTTTGTTATTTAGACCACTTTGCAGTCAAGAAATTATAACTTATCAAAAATCGTAAGTGTTAGTCTTCACAGAAAATATTAAATTGAAAACAATTCTTAGGCAACTGCACATCTCAAGTAACGACACTACTTTTCAAGTTTAGTAACGTTTTTGGTAATGTCTTTAAATTTTTAGTTAAAACAGCACATTATTTGTTACTCATTACTTTTTATATTCAGTAATATTATAGCATATTAATATACTTAAAAATATAAGATAACTAATAACAATTAGTAGTTAAAACTATCTGGCTAAAACAATAACAATAATTAATAAAGTAATAAAATTAACCAGAAATATAGTAAATAACATACTTTTCAAATAGCAGTAATATTGGAACAACAGCAGAGGAATAAAGTATTGCACATGTATTCCTGCTGAAACATGTTTTATCCTGTTGAAGCATGTTCCAGTGGAGTTGTCAATTTGTAGACTTGTAGTGAAGGCCATCACACTAGTCAAGGATGCCTTTGGTGCGTATTTTCCATCATTTGTCTGTAAACTATCAGAGTGGGAGGTTGTATGCAGCACTATGTCTTATGAAAGTAGCAACAGTTTGAGTGAAACTCCACATAATCCATGGCCATATCTCAACAAATGTACTGGAAGAAGTATTGGTGACAATTTATTATATACATGATTGCTTTGCTCACCTCTAAAAGAACTGTTCAGTGTGAACAGTAAATCTGCAAGCAACTTAAAATACATGTCCATAAAACATGTCTCCATTACTCAGGAATTTGAGTCTACAGTGAAACAAGGTGTGGCACGAAGCAAACAAACAGTGAAAGCAAATGAAGGTAATGATAACACGCCTAAACAGCTTGCAGTTGATCATCAAGAGTAAAAAACAAACAGTTTCTAATGTTTGGTCAAAGTTCTCGAGTGTCTCAACAAAACCTGAATGGGCTGATATTGGACTTCGTGGTTTCAGAGTTTTTGTCATTTAGAGCTGTCGAGTCAACATCTTTAGAAATTTAATCACACCACTACAGCCAGCAAGAACAGTCATTTCTTGAAGAACATTAATGAATGATGCCTATGAGGAAAAAATTAGCCTTCTCAAATCGCAACTAGCAGTTGTCAAGGCTGTTGTTTGGACTGCTGACTGCTGGAGTTGCAGAAATAGGTAATTAAATAATAAATAATCTCTAATTTTTTTAGTCTCTAATATTCTCATATTTTTAAAACCATACAATTTGAGAGGTTTGTTTTTGCACCTGAATTAGAAACATTGATATCATATTTACTATAGTTAATTTTTAAATATTGGAATTAACCTGTTTTGTTATTAAAAGGATGTTTGGAAACTGATGGATTATTATTTTATTTCAGATCCTATTTAGGAGTCACTCGATAAATGAGGATACACTGGAACGTAAGCATGCAGTTATTACCTGCTATTGTATAAAAGGACGTCATACCTATTATCTCATTGGAAAGGCACAAGAAACAGTGCATATTAAATATTGCATCCAGAACAAAATAGTAAAGACTACAACATATAACAGCAGCAAATTTGTCAAGGCTTTCAGGTTAGTGGCATATTTTAAAGTTGTGTGAATTTGTTTGTATATTTATATTACAATATACATATACAATTCAAAGCAATAGCCCTTAGTCAGGTGAGCCATGACCTCATTTTCCACGGCCAGCCCAGTGCCTCTGCAGAATTATTCCCATACATTGGCCAATTAGAGAGAAGCTTTAAAATATCACGATAAGAATATATAATGAGAGCAAGAGAGAACAATTTTATTATACAAACATGGCTGTGGGAATGAAGGAAGGAATGAAATAATGTGAGGAGAGAAGATAGATATTACCTATATAACAGATATAAATTACAGCCCACATTCATATAATTATCCCTTTCATGTTTGGAAATCTTTCCTTAATCTTAATAAAAGTGCCTAATGTTACCCAGAATAAATAATAAATGGACCATTTGTCATTATGGAGAGGTTTATATATATATATAGACACACACACACACATCTAATGTGAACAGAATGTATATATACAACAAATATGTCCAAATAGGAGTATTATAATATTACTCTTATTTGGGTGTGTTTGTTTGTCATCAGATCTTGACATTGCCCTTTGTGGTCAGATTATCAGTCATGTTATTAAATATCAAAATTATTTTTTTCGCATATGGTGCAAGTTTAAATAATTGTGATAATTTCTTTTACAGACTGTTCTCCAACAATGCATCTACCATCTCACTTGCCCAACTGTTTGGTCATTTATGCAGTCATAGATGATGATGATGACTCAGATGAAGATACTGTAGAAATGTATTCTCTAGCTGATATATTAGCTGTTGATGATGAGGTCTTGTCTCATATGTGCATACGTATTTTACCAGACCATCAAAAATGCGCCTCTCATACAATGAATCTTGTTCCTACTACTGATGTAGATAAAGCTTTAAATAACACTAGTATAAAAAAAAGCTCAAACCCTATGGAATAAACAGAGCAGAAGCACTGTAGCTGCTGACACAATTGAGAAAGAAATAGGGGATGCTTGGGTTGTTCCTGGTCTAACCCATTGTAATTCAGTGTTTGATGCCCTAAGTCATGTAGATAAGTTAATGTCTAGAAGCGAGTCCAGTGACCAAGTGCTAGACTGAGTTTTTGATCAACTGGGCATTGTGTGCCTGAATCCAGCTGAGAAAATTTTTATTTTGGTGTACGTTCAAATCATAAGACCTATTTCTAGAGTACTTGACATCTTACGGTGCGAGAACAAATCATTTTAGGGACTACTGATTCCTTCCTTGCATCTTTGTCTAACCAAATTGGGTGATTTGACTAATAAATGATTTCAAATTTGTAAACTTCTAGTTGAAGTATTAATTCAAAGTATAGAAACTAGATAATGTGTTCAACGATGACGATTCAATTCTTTTGGCATGTTTTCATCCTAACTTCAAGGTCTTCCATCTTCCAGAAAATCAGAAGGAACAAATTAGACAAAAAATGATCGCAAAGATAGAAGAAGAACACAGCACAATATGGTACAGAATCACTTAATCAAGATAGCATGACAGAAACAGAAGATTAAGATGATTATTTCAGGTGCCTGCAAACAGAGGAAACAAAGAGCACTGGAAACAAAAGTGCTCAAGTAAATGCTACTTTTTTAGATAAATCTCTTGTAAAGCTTGTTCACGATGATGCATTTCCAGATGCAGTCTTAAAGTCAGTTTTTATTTAATTAAATACAGTTATTCTGTCAAATGCTGCAGTTGAGAGGGTTTTTCTTTTCAGTTAGAAAAGATGTGCTGAGGGCAAAAAGACGAGGAATGTCTGATGCAAGTTTTGTAAGAGCTGTTTTTCTTGCAATGTAGCAGTGATATTGGTCTCCCAAAATAGTAGTTTTAATACTGCAGTTATTACATGAAGTAAACTCTGTTACATTATTTCACACTAATTGATAGGCTACTTATTAGTTATTTTAGTCATTTGTATTCCTTTTTCTTGTGTTGTGTAAGTCATACGTTGCTCTTACTATGAATATTATAAAGGAAAAATAAAAGTAGCTCCTTTAATTGCTATTCTAAAACCTCTTACTGTATAATGCACTTTTTTTTGTCTTGAAATCAATGCTTGTAGTTCATTTCTGTATACATAAATATATATATAATATATGATGTACACACTGCATGTTTTATGTACAGAATACAGGTATCTGTTTGAAAAATAATGAGTAATGAGTCATTACTTGTTACATTTTAAAATAGGTAATATTTTTGGTAACAACACTACTATTTCCAGCAGGTAATGGCCAAAGTAATGTTTTTCCTTTTTCTAGTAACGTGCCCACACTAGTAGTTGTGAGAAGTTAAATCTAATATTATGAACTGTAAATGTACAGTAGAGTTAATCGAGTATGTAGTTGAATAATTTCCTTTGAATCAAGTTAAAAGTTGAATTTCATTTATAGCACATGGTCCACAGTTACAATAATATATTTTTTATATGGGTCATGTTGAAAGTTTTGAATAATTTATGTAGAAAATTTCTTTAAACAGATTTTTAAAATTTATTTGTATATCTGTTTGATTTACTGTCTTTTTGTTATTTAAAGCTATATTTTCTCATGAATAAATCTTTATGTCACTCAACAATAAACTCAAAATTTAAAAAGAAGAATGCGAGAAAAGAACTGAAAAATATCTTGCTAAGAATTGATAAATAGAAGTGGAAATTATAGAGCATATAATACTAGAAATTTAATTAAAATCAGTGAGATAGCATTTGGTTTCCTTTTTTGTGTAGGAAGGAAATTCGCAAGATTCGGTATACTTCAATCCTGCGAGCAGTGAATATGTCTTTATTTTTTGTGGCCTCAAAAATCATCCTGTTCATTTGTTTCATCACATACATATTCATGGGAAGAAACTTAACTGCAGAAGTGGTATTTGTTAGTATGGCTCTCTACAACAACTTGCGACTTACAATGACTTTGTTTTTCCCATTTGGAGTAGCACAAGGAGCAGAGTCTCTTATTTCCCTTAAAAGAATAGAGGTAAAACAAATTTTTATTTACAATATTTATATTAGATATGAGTAAGAGTTACCACCATATTAAGTGTAATAACTTTAATTTTTTTTTCAAGCTCAACAGTAATAATAGATGCTGGTGGAATAGCCATTTAAGTACAAGCCAGTACCTTACCTTATCACTTAGTTTTGAGTAGGGTTGAACTTAAATATTTAATTGTTGCTTTATTCAATTGGAATAATCTATAGAAAAATAAGATCACTTGAATGTTATTATTTTATTTTTTTTTGCATAAGGCATTATTTTTGTAAACTTTAAACATGTACCAATATGTGTTTATGCAGTAATATAACAAAAAAAAATCATATAAACAAAATAGTGTATGTTTTTCAGGATGCTGTATCCACTTGAATTATGCAAAATTCTATTTCTTCATACAATACTTTGTAAGTTTACTTTTGGAGATAACTTACAGCTGTTTATCTTTGAAATGAAAGATGTGGACTTGAAAAAGTTTTATTAATGTTTACTCGGGTGGGAAACTTAAGAGTTGATGGTAATTATGATGGATATTATATTTTACTTTCTTTTAGAATCATTAAATAATTTGAATCATGTTCTTGTGATATTTTTCAAGTTTTATAATAATTAATTTTTTAATGATTTTAATCGTTAATAATATTTCATGTAAGTATAATTTTCACTCATAAAAACTAGAAAAGTCTGGGAAAATTCTTACTCCCACCCATTTTTCAGTCTGAGAACTTGCACATACATTCATGTTGCTTAGCTTGTGCCTATTATTGGTATATTTTTTATGTAATCTTGACCAGTCACTCTGGTATTTTATCTGAATTATCTAATTCACCATACTAGATGATATGTTATGTTAATTTTTCCTTAAAAAATAAAATTGCAGCATTTCTACCTTTGAGTTGGAATCTCCTTGTTGGAAGAATTTTTTCTGTAATACCATAGTCTGAGTTTTTATATTACCCTTTATAAACAAGATATAAGTTAAAGTGGTGTTACGTAAGTAGAATTTGGAGAAAAATTTGTTATATCAGTGTGTGTGTGTGTGTGTGTGTGTGTATGTGTGTGTGCACACATGCATGGAAAGTTAGCGGAAAATATTTGAATACAATGTGGCTGCCATAATTTATTAACCTATATTTTATCATTATATGAGTTAGGAGATTATTGTCAAAGGTTTCCCTAGAAGTAAAACTTCAATTTTTCACAATGAAATATGACAATATGCCATCATTTAAGAGTAATATTAAGAACATTTTTATTACATAAAAAGTACGGGGTGTATGTTGCTTTGCATATAGCATTTTATTGAGAAAATACTTTTTAATTTTTATTTCTCATCCCAAGTTTTCTATGTAAAACATGAGAGGGGTGAGAAATTTATGTAAAGAATGGCAGACAAATAGATACAAGAGTTTGAAGGTACTTATCATACAGGATGTCTGGGAGTTATGTTAACATATTCATTAACTTAAATAATTTTCTTAACATCATATTCAGACATACACTATATTAATATGGCTATTGACTGCTTTGTTTATTTAAGAGTTACTTGTTAAAGTACTTTAGCTGCTCCAGATTTCAGAATCTAATTCTGAATGTTTGTACACATGCAGAAGTTTCTGTTATTAGAAGAGCAGAAGGAATCCAGTGTTGTTAACATGTCAGACTTAAGACCTAAGTTGGAGAACTGTGGAGTATGGATGGATAAAGTCACTTCCAGGTGGTGTAAGGTAATTAAGATATCTTATTTCAAATAATTATTAAGAAAGCTTTGAACCACATGATAGTTTAATACATGAAGTATGGACACACAGTTGTAGATTATTAAATAATGTAAAACAACTTGACTAATACTGTCCAGTTACCTACGTAAAATGTTCAGTAATTCTTAATGATTGTGAGAAATAGCAAAAATGTCCATTATTTTATTAGCTTATAAGAAAAAAGAATAGTTAATGATTGCATTTGTGTTATAAAAACTATATATATATATATATATATATATATATATA
>NW_013665733.1:519016-521132 GCF_000517525.1 Limulus polyphemus | reverse complement strand
TATATATATATGTGTGTGTGTGTGTGTTTATTTATTTATAAAACTATTTATCATGATAAATCAGTCTTAAAAAATCACAGTTAACTCTCTACATGAGCTCAGTCAATTTGACCAACTAACCCTTTTGTACTCGTATAGAATTTTTATAGATTTGATATTACTAACTTTTGATATAGTGCGTATATTGTCATGAAATTTGGCAGTCTTTCAGTAAACATTATAAGCCTTTCACATACAAAAAAATCATATTTTTTAGTGTTGTATTTTTAATAAACTAAAAAACATTTGTCAACTAGTTTTTATTTTTTTTTGCTGTAGACTATCGATAATAGTTAACCCTACTTTTTTATACTAATGGTAGTAGTACATTAAATAATTTTTATTTAGTTAAAAATTAATGCAAAAAGTAGACAATTTCCTTTAACAATCACAATTTGTCTGGCTTTCTAACTATGGGACAAGAGCTGTTACAAATGCATCCAAGCTAGCCTTTGTGATTCCCATTGTGACTTTGTGACTTTCTATTGGTTATAGGTAATATATAATTAAATGTAAGAGAGAACTATTAAAGAATTTTGAGAGAGAAAATGTGGCAGGAGGAGTCTGATTTTCTATTTGCTAGCTCTGTAACCAAACGAATTGAAGGCTATAAAAATTATGATATGTCTGAGCTATTTCGATTTTATAGTGAGTAATTTACATTGCATTTTGTAGTTTTGGGGTGGGGTGGGGGATAAAATGGAGATGAGAAGAAAATGTGTCACACTAGGGGAAATTCAGGATTTTTTAAAATATTGCCTTATAAAATTAAGAACTTAAAACTTATATACTATTAAAATATGGATTATTAGCTAAAATTTTATGCTATACTAATTGGTAGAGCATAAACATAAAGTAATTTAATAAAATTTTGAATGTGAGACACTAAAGCCATATGTCATGCACAGTAAAGGATACATGGGGCGAGAGGGTTAATGAACCAAGCTAATTCACTTTAGATTTTCTCTTTTAAGGGAAATTTTAGCTGTCGTCATATTATGAGAGCAATGTAACCTTCTTGCCAAAAACTATTGGAGAAATTTTGTTCTATTGTTTGCTAAATAACAGATAAACACCTGTAAGGCTTATTGTGCTTTTTTTTTTAGACACAGTATTCAAGATGATTTAGAGATTTTTGGAGTTATTCTAAACTTACGCTGTTCTCACCATAATTTGTAGTCCATTAGTAACAAAAGTATTTTGCAGTAACAATAGATTGAATACATTCCTGTTTGTAATCACATTTTTATTAATTTAATCTCAAATATAGCTAACACTTTCAGAATAGTGTGGTTTAACCAGAAAAATTGTGTAAACATCATAATTTTTAAGTTATATGTGACTGAAGTGAAAGATCTAATAATGTTTTTAGAATGCATTGATAAACTGTCATACATACCAAGAAATTATAAATATTTGGGAACTAGTTCTGTTGGTTATAGGTAATATATAATTAAATGTAAGAGAGAACTATTAAAGAATTCTGTTTTTTTACCATTCAGACTGGTCAGAACGTTCATTCACTTTTAAATTATTATATATGATTGTTTATCTTCCTTAGTTTGTGAAGCTTTGTCACTATCTTACTTAGCTTCTATACTTAGCAAAGTTTTAATTATAAAGCACTGCTGTTTTCCATCTAGTAAAAATTCAAATTTAGACATTCAGACAGTACATCCTAAAGCTTTAACTCTTTCAGCATGGGCTCAGTCCCTGGGATTGACCTCATAATCATTTTGTGCTTGTTATAGTTTCATGCTACAACTTTTAAATTAGTAAGCAAATGTTAACGAAATATGGCAGATTATCACTAAACATTACAATGCTTTCATACACAAAATATCAATTTTTTTTTTATTAAGTCTTAAGGTTTGTAAAGCAGTATTTTTCTCATGTCTTTTTTTTTCTTTTTGCATGTTGCCTATCTATCATGCAAAGTAATATTCATTTTAAGATAAAAAAAATACCTTTATGCATCAGAAAATGTTCAAATTTCACATGGGAAATTTTTATAAGTCCAGATAGTTATTAAATGCTTCTTAAGAAAAAACTTTATATTTTGCCTCTTTCATTCTAG
>NW_013665733.1:516183-518959 GCF_000517525.1 Limulus polyphemus | reverse complement strand
ATATATGTATATTGATTATTGCTATTTTGAAATAAGTTCTTAAACATATTTTTTCTAAAACATAGAACAATAAATAAAGAGGTAAATCAAACAATTATCTCTTCTAGTTACGACCTTTGTACTCGGTTGCTGCTTTACGTAGGTTGCTAAGCCTTTAAAAATTTTGCACATGGAAGATATGAAGGAAAAATTTTTTTTTCAGGTTTTATACATATATATTTGAATAACTAAAAAATCATAAATTAATACATTAATACCATAGAATTCCACTATAATTTATCAAGCTTAGTAACTAAGATGTATTTTAGTCTAAAAAATATGAAATTTTGAGCAGACTAAAGACACATCCTACCTCGTTGAAATATTGGTTCAAAAGAAAGAAGTCCAATAAAATGGCTGAGAAAGCCACTAGGGGACATTCTGAGCTTCTGATTGGTTATTAATGTCATATATAGAAGTAAGTGTATATAAGGGAGTGTTTTCAAAAATGGAAGGGGTCGGTGAGGTGTCACTGTGTTTTATTTATTACATGAACAATATCTTAGCAAATTTAAAAAGTAAGGGGCTCTATAGACATAGTATTTTGACTTCACAAACATCTAACTTGAACGAGTGCTGCACTCAACATACCACGTGACACACAAAAATTGATGTTTATCTGTGTTTTTTAATATTTGCTTTTAAATTAAGAAATTGAGTAATAACATAGTACTAAAATTTGAATTATAATCTACAGTTTGATACCAAAATTATTGACATAAATGAATAAAATAATAGTTCAACAAACTTTTGAATGCGAGTCAACAAACAAGATGATATGGCCTTTCACCCGTGACCCATCTCAAAAGGGTCAACAACAAGTTGTAAGCCAGACTAAGAACGTTGATCTCAGGCATCAGTTTATTAATTGGCAGTCTCCTTAATATGGAGCTTTGTTCATCATTGGTCTTAGCCAAGATCTTAAACAAATTAGAATGGATGGGTAAATCACATTCACCTAGGGCATGTATAAGTATATTAAACTTAACTAAAGATCTAGCATTAGCGTATTTTTTATACGAGTTATTCACTTTTTTTTTAGTAAAACCAATATAACCCTGCTGACAGCAGGGACAAGTAAATTTGTATACAACAAAAGAAGATTGAAGAGATGGAATTTGGTCCTTAAATTTGAAAAAAAAAAAAAAACTAAAGGTGACAATTTATGTATAAAAATTCACTTCAAATGTATCTGCTCTTATACCCTGCAGAAGACATTTTCGAGCTCACTTTTAATAACACAGGCCTGCGATGGTTTTATTGTCTTGAAATTTGTACATGTTCTACAGTAATTCCTGTATGTTAAATCCAAAAGTGATATTAATTTTTCTCCATCACATACAGATTTTTTCACAAAATGTCATATGTACTTTTACGTAAATGAATCATTTTTCTTGAAATCGGGTCACATTTTGTTATGCTTAAAATGTTGACAACCACTGGCTATAGATTTATTTAGACCAATCATGATATGAGAGTCTTATTGATCTTTCTAGAACCCATGAGATACACACCACTAGTATATAAACGGTTAACAGGCCACATGATATGTCATTTCTGTATAGTATTTGTTTGTGAATGCACTTTGACATTATTTTTTTCTTTTCAATATTATTTATTCATTGCTATGGCAACAAAAGGTTATGTAAATGACCCAAGCATATACTGTTATATTTGTGGTAAATTTGTTGTAAAGAAATAAAGGCAAAACATTACAAAATTCATCAAAAAAGCATATTATGCATATTTTGGAATGAAACTTCAGAACCAAGACAAATCATGGGCTCCACACAAAGTTTGCACCATTTTTGTCAAAGAGTTGAGACAATGGACTAAAGGTAAGAAAAAGTCTTTGCCTTTTGGAATTCCAATAGTCTGGAGATGACAGCTATTTTTGCTTATGTAGCATGTAAGGTTACAACACTCAAAATAAAAAGGAAATTTCTTATCCGAACCTTCAATCTGCTATATGACCTGTTGCTCGTGGACCTGATGTACCTGTACCTACTCCACCGGAGACTCTTGATACAGTTTCATCTGATTCTGAATCTTATGTCAATAGAAATGATGATAGGGATTGTTTTCAACCTGAAACATTTTGTGAAACAACTTTTCACACAAGTAGAACTTAATGATTTGATGAGAGATTTGGGCTTTCCAAAGGATTCTTCAGAGGTTTTGGGGTCCAGACTTCGGGCTAAGAACTTACTTTCTCCAGGGGCATCATTTTACTGGTACAGGAATCATGAGAAAGAGTTTATACCATATTTCTCGAAAGAAGGTTCACTGATTTAATGTAAAAATAGTGCTGAATTAATACCAATGCCAAGAGCTGCAGTCTATGAACCAAGTGAATAGCAAATGTTCATTGATTCCTCCAAAATAAGTCTAAAAGGTGTTCTCCTTCACAATGGTAACGTATATGCATCTGTTTCTATTGCTCATTTGGCTCACTTGGAGGAAATATACGAAAATCTCGAACTTCTTCTTAATAAGGTCAAATACAAAGAACATGGTTGGCTACTTTATGGAGACTTAAAAGTCCTTTGTATGTTGTCAGGTCAACGATCCAGTTATTTCATGTTTTTTGTGTGAATGGGACAGCAGAGCATGAAATCAGCACTGGATAAAAAAAGCAATGGCCATGCAGAGTCAGCCTGATACCAGGATATAAAACATTGAATGTGAAAGTTTGGTTGACACAAAGAAAGTCCTATTACCTCCACTTCACATAAAA
>NW_013665733.1:511891-516173 GCF_000517525.1 Limulus polyphemus | reverse complement strand
AAAAGCCTTAGACAAAGATGATGACTGTTTCGATTATCTATGTGGCAATTCCCAGCTCTTTCAGAAGCAAAACTTAAAGAAGGGATTTTTGTTGGGCCTCAGATTAGGAAATTTACTTTGGCTGAACAGTTGGAAAGGATGATGAAGAAAGTTGAAAAGAAGCGTGGATTGCCTTTAAAGATGTTATTGACAAATTTTGGGGAAACAACAAGGATCCAAATTACAAAATATTGTCAATAACATGTTCGATAAATTCCAAGAGTTGGGTTGGAATATGAGCTTGAAGGTTCATTTCTACACTCACATATTGACTGTTTCGCTGAAAATCTCGGTACCATCAGCAAAGAACAAGGGAAAAGGTTTCATCAAGATATCAGGGAAATGAAGAGGAGATATCAGGGAAGGTGGAACATCAGCATGATGGCTGATTACTGCTGGTCATTGAAATGAGATGCTTCAGATGCAGTACATGAAAGAAAGACCACAATGCATAGTTTTGAGACTAAAAGACACAGATTTCACAAAAAAATCAGGATGAATGAGGATGCATGATCGTTTGACATCAATGTTCTTCCATTTTCTTCAGTTTGTTTGTATTTTTGTTAACAAACATAATAATAAAAAATTTTCATTGTGGTAAATGAAATAATAATTTAATCTAAATAAGAGTTTTTTTCTTACCCATTTGTAAAAAAATCCTTACGAAAATAGAAAAAAACGAGTATTAGTTTTGAAGTCTGTATAGCTTAATAATGGAAAATCCATTATTAAAACCAAAATAACTTTTATGAAGTTTAAATTCGCAGGCCTGTGTAATCAAAGAATATTTACCCCTAAAGGGCAAACTAATAACCACAATATTTTTAGATACATCATAAAATAAGATATAACTACACTTCACTTATGTAGATAACAATGAAATATTCTATCAACACAATAATTTGGAAAATAATTTTTACATAAGAACTCTTTGATACTAAAACATTTTTTATGTAAATTATCATATGTGCTAGATATCTCATTAGCACAATGAAAAGGTATTTTAACTAGATCCTCCTTGAAAAAGTAGGAATAAATTAAAATATGTCTAGTAAAAGTCTTATGATAAACTTCACATTTAATCTGTCCATCATTATTATTTATATGAATTCCCAGAAATGAAAATCTAGGATCCCCCAGATTTTCAACAGTAAGCTTAATACTGCTATGTTTATTATTCAATTATTGTGAAAATCTGGAAACTTGATAAGAATTTTTAAAGATAGTAAAACTGTCATCAACATACTTATGATAGTATAAAGGTTTGAATAATAATGGACAATTATCAAATCATTACTTTTCATGGAAAGATAAAAACAGGTTGGTAACAGATGGAGCCAGTTTCGAACCCATCTCAACACCATTAATCTGATCATACAACTTCCTATTCAAAATGAAATGAGATCCCTTGACAACAAAATGTATTAACTTTAAAAGACATCTTTCGGAGTACTAATTTCATTGGAATTACTGTTGTACACCAAATCAACACATAGCTTCACCATCTCTTATAAAGGTATATTGGCATAGAGTGATTTGATGTCAAAACTAGCACAGTGAACATTACTACCAAACATTAGGTGTTGAATTTCATGACAAAACTCAAAACTGTTTTTAAGTTGAATTCATTTGTAGTAAATTTCTTTAGAAAGTCTACTAAAAACTCATCCAAAGCATGGTTACATACAATTAGATACTATAGGTTGTAAGGAGCATCCTTTATAAAATTTTGGTAACCCATAGAAGATGGTTTCCTGATAGTCTAACATTCCAATACTGTCCTTCATTAAGAGTATTATCTTTCATCAATTGCAAGAACTTACATTTTAACTTAGTCTCTCTTTTATCAGGTTGATCATATTGCAATACCACAAATTTAGTAGAACCACTTAATATTTCACCAGCTTTTTAAATATTAATTTTTATCTAAAATTACAATACTGTTTCCTTTATCCAACTTTGAAATAACATAATTATTGTTTTTACTGAGACTAAGCCTTCAAATTCTTCTGAACTTAAATTTGAAAAATGATTGTAGTTATTATTATAATTTTTAAATGCAGGCTAAACCACTAAGTTCAGTTCTAATATTACTAAAGGATTGATCTCATTAATTCCAAATACACTGATGTGATGATATTTGTAAAAACTTTTCAAATCCAGAAAAATAATTTTCAAATTTAATTCTGTTAGGAATACTAAACTTTAAACTGTGAGCTAATAGATTTTTCTCAACCTCATTAAGCACATACTATGAATATTTAAATATCACCTTATCATGATTTTCAAAAAATAATTTTCACATAACCACTCGCCTCAAATTGTTCAGTTTATTGAAGTGTCTAATTTTTATTTTTACTAGAATTTTATAGTTATGTACTTCAATAAAATGTTTTAAATATATAAAGCCAATGAAATTTTTTGATATTCAAAAAGTTCCATTTAAATGTTTGTTTAATGATTTAATTAAATGATTCAGTTTTTTGTATTATTTTAAAATTAAGAACTCTCTGAGTATTAAGATACTGTCTTGAGTAGCAGAATTGTGAGATAGAAACCTTAAAATTAAGAGAACAAGGAAAAACCTTAAATAAGCATTTACATTCATTCAAGAAATGCAAGTGCAATTTGTTTTTTGAGTTTCATGTGCAAATTTTCAGTATCTTTAATAATAAAAAGGCATGTTTGTGTGTATGCGATCGCCATAGATCCAAGAGGAAAGAACCTAGAAACCTGAAATTTTGCACACATACTAAGTAGACCTTCAGGGTGTGCACCTGGGTGTTATTACTTATCTACGTGCATGTGCATGCACATCTTTTTATGAGGCAAGCTAGCAAAAAATCACATAGAAAAGAAGTGGTTCCTAATATTACAAATAAAAATCACAGACACGCACATGCATGTTTTTGTATGTGTGACTGCCATAGATCCAAGAGGAAAAAACCTAAAAACCAGAAATTTTGCACCCATACTAAGTGGACCATGAGGGTGTGCAACTGGGCATTATTTACATATTCATGTGTGTGTGCTAGCATGCTCATCTTTTTAATGAGGCCAATTAGCAAAAAACCACATAGAAAAGAAGTGGTTCCTTATATTACAAATAGAAATCACAGACAGACTTACACGTGCGCGTGTGCACATGCATATCTGTGTATACATAGCTCCAAGAGGAAAAAACCAGAAAATTTGCACCCATACTAAGTGGACCCTGAGGGTGTGCAACTGGGTATTACTTACTTATCCACATCTTTTTAATGAGGCAAGCTGGAGGAAAACCACATAGAAAAGAAGTGGTTTCTTACAGAACAACTCATAATATATGGAAAAGCCAGTGCATTTTGGTAACAGTGCATTCCAACAATGGCTTTCATGTTATGCTAATCTTAGTAACAAAAGTATATAGATTATACTTTTATGCTAAAATGGTTCATAATATACACACTATCAACCTAATAACCCAAGCGAAGCTGGGTACTTTTGCTAGTATATAAGTAAAGTTAGTACTGATACACCATACCTGTGTTTAATAACTTCAGAAATAGGTTTATTACAAGGAAAGTTTAAAAATATTACAAATATTACTACCAAGTTATGGCATGAAGTACTTGTGTATTTTCCTATTTATTTCTATATACCTATTTTTTGCTGTATTCTATATTTTTCCTATATTTTATTAAAATTTGTATTTGCCTAAATTTACAAAATTGGGTAAGCAAAAAATACAAATATGCAAAGTAAAGGACACACTTAATGTAAACATTTTCCAGAAAAAAATGTTACAAAATTATGTCTTCATATTTCTGCACTTTTTCTCAATATATTTGTACTTTTTTCAAGTGTGGTGCTCCTGCCCAGCCACTAACAGCCTCGGTTGTTGGATATGACATGTGAATTCATTCAGATTAAGGAAACCATTGTTCTCACCTTTTAATGGACTGCATAGGGTTTTTTTTTGGGGGGGGGGAGAAAAACTCAAAACGTGATTCTGATAATAAATTCATCAGCATGAGGAAATGCAATGTTAAGTACTATTATGGTAATAACAGAAACATTTGACAATTTTGGAGGACGGAAAGTTCAGAATATTTATGCTGTGTAAATGTTAACTAAAAAGAGACTTATTTTCAGTACTACATTCATTGTATTTCTATTGTTAAATTTTTGTTGTTATGAATACATCTAGTCATTGTTTTAGGTGGTAAAGATAAAAGTATTAATTTTGTTAAGTAAAATTGAG
>NW_013665733.1:502736-511737 GCF_000517525.1 Limulus polyphemus | reverse complement strand
AAATATATATATATATATATATATATATATATATATATTTAAATCATGTTTAAGATGCATTAAGTTGTACCTTCTATATTTTCCTATAGTTCTGGCCTTTAATTCCTTTTTTTTTTTTAAATTTCGTATATTTTCATCAACAAACGTTACTTGATGACCTGCTAAGTAACCTACCCACATAACCACAATAATTCATTAAAATGTTACTTTACGATCACCAACATTCAAAATTTATAACTATAACCCACCCATGGATAAGAAATAAATATAATTTTGATGTGGAATTTTGAGCAGAAAAGGAAAGTTGCCAAATGGTTTGACCCTGGTCTGCTAAAAATAAAAAACAGAAAGGCCAATTAGAATATAAAAAAAATGAACATCAAAAATAATCCAGTTGACTATAATACACCACAAAAATGGATTATTATAACATAATAATAACCTAGAGAAGGAAAAATGACACCCTAACTGTATTAACCCTATCACTACGGGTCATGGGTCAAATGCCATGTCATCTTGTTTGTTGACTTACATTCAAAATTTTATTGAATTACTATTTTATGTTTGGTACCAAACTGTAGATTATAATTCAAATTTTAGTATTATACATTAGTCAATTTCTTAATTTTAAAAGTAAATATATAAATAAACTTAAACATCAATTTTTGTGTGTCATGTGGTATGTTGAATGTAGCACTGGTTCAAATTAGATATTTGTTATGTCAAAATACTAAGTCTATAGTTTCCTATGAATTAGGAAATCAAATTACCGATATTGACAAGCTGAAATATAAAATAGTACCTCCTATATTTTCTATTTGCTGAAATATTGCTCATGTACTGAATCAAGCACAGTGGCCCTGCTCATCTATTTCCATTTTTGGAAATGGCCCCTTATATACACTTACTTGTGTATATGACATATGAATAACCAATCGAAAGCTCAGAATTTCTACCTAATGGCTTTCTCAGCCATTTTCATGTGTTAGGATGCCATCTCATTCTTTTGAACCAAGATTTCAAAGAGGTAGGTTGTCTTTAGTCTGCTTGAAATTTCATATTTGTTTTAGACCTAAATACAGTTTAGTTACTAAACTTGATAAATTATAATAGAATTCTATGGTATCGATATAATAATTTATGATTTTTTGGTTATTCAAATGTATATATAAAAACTAAAAACAATTATTTCGTTTCACATCCTCCACATGCAAAATTTTCTTAAGGCTTAGCAAGCTATGAGAAGCAGCAACCAAGTACAAAGGTTGTAATAAGAAGAGATAATAGTTTGCTTTACTTTTTCATTTACTGTTCTGTGTCTTAAGAAAAATAAGTTTAAGAACTTGTTTGTGAATAATATTAATCTATATACATATATAATGTATAATAATTGAAATGTGACCGTATTTTACAAAATACTAGTCCACTAAAACACAGCCAAGACAGGTCACTTTGTAAAGACTAAAGATCAATTATATATTATTGGATACAGTAACATAAGAGCACAGGCACAACTGTAAGGTCAGTATGATAAAAATAATAAATGTGTATAAATGTATAATATTGTGAGATTTAAGTTATTTAGATTAAATATTTGTGTTATAATATGTAGTCATTCTAGAGCGAAAAAAACATGATTTATATTTATTTCCAAATTTTTTATGGTGGTTACGAGGTTGGTCCAAGTGACAGACCCCATATAGTTAGGGTAGAGAAACTACAAAATATAAAGTTTCACTGAAACAAACGTTTGAAATGTATTTAGGAGGTTTTAGAGATTACACAAATAATATTTGCAATTTTTGGGACTAAGAATAGCTTTTTAATCATGAAATGAAAATCACTTTGCATTCAGACTAGTAATAAAACAGTTTCGATATTTTCACAAACAATCTTTGGTAAAAATGCTTCATTAAAATATCTGATTGTTTGGGTACAAAAGACTTAGAATCATTACTGAATGTCTACCAAATTTTGTCGAGATACGTGTACAGTATTGAAAGTTATAGTATAAATACTTAACGTGTGCAAATGTGTATACTAACTCATGTATTTCATACCGAGCCCATTGTGAAAGGGTTAAGGGAAAACTGCTGATTTATAAACTGAGGCCCAAGATCAATGTTCTCAGTTCAGCTTTCACATTTAAGTATCTGCAAGTATGTGTAGGTTAATGATACATCATATATCTTGTTTGTTTGTTTCCTTGCATGTAATCATGAACCCATAGCTTTAAATTCCACTAAGTTTCTGAGTTTATCTTTTTTCAGTGGTTATCTTTAATACTCAAAAATCGTGTAGGAATTATGTTTTCTCTCAACTGTGAACTTAGAACATGCATGTAATAAAAAGAAGGGCTTTGGGGGCTCAAGCCCTCCCCTTAGCCATAACTTTTATAATTTGTGCAAAGAAAGTGTATAAAACAAAAACGTCATATTGAATATTTGTCTGTAATTTGAGCTACTTTAAAACAGTGAAAAGTATACCTTTTTTTTTGTTTGCTTACTAACCATTCTAAAATGCTACATAGAAGACATTCAACAACTATATTATTTAGAAATGTGTGGATTGAAAGTGAGTCCCCTCCTTAAAACTGGTTGCATTTCCCAATTAAGTGTTTAAGTTCTGAGAACTGATTTAAGTGAAAAATGCTAAAACATCATCCACATTTTAAATTGAATAAGGAGGAAAATTCAAAGCATTAATGTTTTTGATTTAATATTTTTGCCACTGTTATGAAAATATTACCGTATGTATTTGTTTATAGTATTATATACGAATTGGTAGTTTCTAAAGAAAACTGTATATTGTTGTCATTTACTTTTAAGCTTTATTTTTTAGTTTAAAATCTGTACCATTATTAAGTTTCTCAGCTCAATCTGAATGGATATAAATAAGATTTTACATTTTAAAAATTTCAGCATCACAAAAGTCTACTTCAAAGTTTTGACAATTTCCAATAAAGAAATGGTATATCAGAAATAAAAGTGCTTAATAAACAAAACTTGCTTTTTTTACACATTATTCAAATATGTTTAGAAAATCAACCAAAGCAAAGTGAGTCTGAAAATTAAATATTGAAAACTTTTAACTGCCAGTTAAAACTTATTCTGCTGGTACATTTGTAATTTTGCATATCATTGATACATGTTTTAATTTAGGAAGTTGAAGAGCCCACACTGCAAAAGATATCATTTACTGTAAAGCCAGGAGAGCTTTTAGCAGTGGTTGGACCAGTTGGTGCTGGAAAGGTAAGTATAATTTTTTTTTGCATATTTTAACATGCAATTTACTTTTTATAGCATGAAAAATTCATCTAAAACAGCAATTATACTGTATTAACATATAAACATTATTATTATAGTACAGTGGCTTCCAAACTTTATGTAGTGCCCCCCCCCAACTCAGCATTATTTTTCTTGTCCCCCCACCCTCCTTCGTACTGAATAATTTTCACAAGTGATAAAAACAGCAAATACAGTAGTTTCTTTGCCCCTCTTTAATCAGTAGTAGATTTGACACACTCACATGCACACACACACACACACACACACATATATAGTATTCTTAAGTCAAATTAAGGAACATATCTAAACTGTTATATATTATAATGTTGAAAAAACATTTTCCATTACAAAGTAATGGCTATTAATTTTTCTTTTCAGAAGAAACTGGGTATCCAAAGCCAAGTTTTAAATTACTTTGAAGCAGAAAATTTTTTTCTATGTTTGAAAATGAGATGTTTAATATTTTTTATGGAAATAGTTTCTATATTAGTATATTTTTATTAAACAAAACTGTTTTGTAAAATTCTTTGTGTTTTTTTTGCCTTTTAAAACTTCATTTAGACATCATTATTAATGGCTATTTTGGGAGAGTTGCCTACTTTACTGGGTGAGGTCAAAGTTCGAGGGAAAGTGGCTTATGCTTCCCAAGAACCGTGGGTGTTTGCTGGAACTATCCGAGATAATGTTGTGTTTGGAAATACATTTAACAAGGAGAAATATCAGAAAATTGTGGAAATATGTGCACTAGATAAGGTAAATTTTCTTCTCAAAAGTTTATTGATGATTCACCAAGTGTCATAATGTAATAAAGTGTTTTGATATTTTTATAAAATGTTTCTTTTTCTCATTGTTTTCAGAACTTTCATAAAACATCTTTTTGTAGTTCTGTTTAGTAAACATTCAGAAGCTATTCAAAGATAGGTAAAAATTTCAACTGTCATAATAGAGGATGGTCCAAAATTAACTTTTCCATTTTAAAATCCAATAATTAAATAACTTTGGAAATACAACCATGCAGTTTTCAACATCTTGTAGCCCAACTCAAACAGTTTTTTATTGTCATGTTTTGTTTTCACTCCAGTGAGTTGTGGTAGTACCCTGTAAAATGGCAACTGTGCAAGAGAAGGCTCAATGTGTCATTTGGCTTGCAGAGACTAAGTCAGTAACTGTGAGGCAGTGTAATTACAGACACCAATACAGGAAAGAACCACCACTGAATCCAACTATCCTGGAGTGGATAAAGAAGTTCTTGGAGATTGGTAGCGTGTTACAGCAACCTGGAGCTCAAAGGACCTCTGTCAGGGATGAACATATCAAACAAGTATATGAATTGCCAGAAACATTCCTGCTTCATGTCATTTACAAATGACTTCATTTGCATGCCCAGAAACTTTAGTTGGTACGGTACAGGTACTGCAAACAGACTAAAATGCAAGACATTTGCAGTGAATCTCCTTGACTACATAGATGAAAACAATTTACATATTTCTAGTTCATGTACCATTTAGCATTGAAGCTACATTTCATACTTTGAGTAAAGTGATTCGTCATAATGTCTGCATTTGGGCCCCTGGAAAACTCATATGATACCATTGAAATCTTGCGTGATAGCCCATGCTGGAACAAATTGTGGTCACACAACTGGAAGAAATGCTAACATGGATAATCTTTCAACAGGATGGTGCTCCACCTCACTGGAATTTGCTGGTCAGATGCTTCCTAGATCAGACATTTCCAAGGCAATGGATTGGTCAGGGTTGGCCTGTTCCATGGCCTCCACATTTGCCAGACATTACTCCACTAGACTTATTTCTTTGGGGTTATGTTACGGATATCGTGTATTATACACCTACAGCAAACTTGATGGAGCTAAAGACCAGGATAAGAGATGCTATTTGCTACTGAAACTATGGGCATGTTGCAGCAAATGTGGACTGAAGTTGAATATTGGTTAGACGTATTGAGAGCCACTAATGGTGCATGTAGAAGTCTACTGACATGTCAATAAAAACTGTTTATGTTGGGCTACGAGATGTTGAAAACAGCATGTCTATGTTTCCTTCATTAATTATTAAGTTTTAAAATAGAAAACATAATTTTGGACCACCTTGTATATTCTAAATGTTTTCCAGTATAACTAACCATAGTTTAATGTCTTGTGGATGGAAAGATTTGTATATCAGTGCTTTTTTGATGCACATTATTATTATTTATGTTCATATTATAGAGTTATAGCATTAGTTAGTTTTATTCTTGTACCTTAAATATTTTTATCTTACAACAAATATTTTAAGCTGGTAGATGAAGCTATACTTTTTCATATTGGATTGTACTCGGACATTGGTTAAATCGATTTACTTGTCTTACAGGATATCAAACAATTTCCCTTTGGAGACAAAACTTTAGTGGGTGAGAAGGGAGTATCCCTGAGTGGTGGGCAGAAAGCTCGAGTCAGCTTAGCAAGGTATTTCAATAAACTCCATAACAATTAAAATGATATAGTAAATAGTAAAATAACAATTTATAGAAGTTACATCACTCATATTAAAAGAACTTAAATCACCCATTTGGGTTTATAAATTATTTTCAGGCACAAAGATATAATGTGATTATATAAACAAAGAATCATGTTGATCATTTAGATTTTTATTCTCAGACACAAAATGGAAAATGTTTTTTGAAAAACAATTATGCTCGTGTAGTAACTTCCACAAGTTGTTCTTATCATCTTTTGTTATGTTAGATTTTTTAAAAATAACTCCTGAATATGAGGAAATTGTTGAAGCTACTTATTAACACTTGTTCACATTACAGAGCTATCTATGTTGATGCCGATGTCTACCTTTTGGATGACCCTTTAAGTGCAGTTGACACAGCTGTTGCTAAACATCTGTTTGATAAGTATGTTTCTTTATAAATCAGTTTCCAGTTATAGCCAATAGTTCTACACTTCTGCCTCTTACTGTACTCCCCCCCCCCTCTCCCACACACACACACATGATCCAGTGGTAAGTCTGAGGGATTATAACACTAAAAATCAGGTTTTGATAATTGCAATGGGCAGAGCACAGAAGCCCATTTTGTAGCTGTGCACTTAAACAGATTGCTGTTTATTGTGTATTTAATTAGGCACTTATTACATTTAGTTTTAAATTGTATAGCAAGTTTAATTTATGAAAATATGGTAATCATTTTACTCTTTGTTTTGATAAAAGCATTAAACAATATTTGAAGAACTTGTCATTCTGTTAACATATATGTAGCTCTTTTGAGTGCACATGATTGTTTTATATAATTAAAAGTACAAATTAATGCAAATATTAAGTAAAACTTTTTTTAAATTATAAAAGATTTCTTATCTTTTTCTCTTATTAAATGATGACATAAAGGTTGTGTAGAAACAGTTATTTTTTTAGTATTTAATATAGTTATATTTGTATTCTAGCATACAACATATACAATCCTGATAAGTTTTTTATATATTTTGTAGAATTGAGAACGTCTAAATAAACAAATGTTTTGCATATGCATAATTTGGGCTTCTAACGTCATAATGCATGTAATAATAAACTTCTTTGAATGAATTTGTATTTCCTTAATTTTTTTCATAACTTTTTCTCTCTCTCATTCCAGATGCATCAATCGTTATCTTAAGAATAAGGTCCGGATCTTAGTTACTCATCAGCTTCAATTTTTAAAGCCAGCGAATCAAATTCTGGTTCTTCAAGAAGTATGTTTGAAAAATTAACAAATAGCCTGCATTTGTAATGCTGTTTTGCTATAGGGTTTATTATAAAAATTGTATGACTGTCTTTGTTTTTCATTATATTAAATTTAGAAAAGTGATTAAGCTCCAGTGTCATACTTGTATGTAAGCTAAACTATTTAATTTTCAAGTAGAAACCAGCATTAGGTGCATTTCATTTTTTTTTTCTTATATTTCGTACAAAATCTACTTGTTTTCTTAACCAAAATGTCAGTGTTGAAATTGATATTAGACTTGAGAACAGTCAGAAGACTTTTATAAAACTTTACAAATGTAATGTGTAAGTACATGCTTCATAAAGTAATACATGATAAAAAGATGGAATATTTATATGAACTATTATTATGTACTGGTTCTTCAATGAGTATAGTTAGTACATAATGATTATATTTCTTAGGTTTGAATACATTTTGGGGCTCACTTTTTTGCTGTAGTCCTAAGGAAGTTAATCATATTTCTGTAACCTCAGTTTTTGTTGACTCTTTTTAATCTTCAAACAGACTTAAAGTATCAATATGGATAGATCAATTTCCATATGAAGGTATATTTTGGAACAAGTCATGAGTATTCCTTATGTCAAAGAAGTTTAATGTGTTTGTAATTTTATAAATATCAATATTGTTTAAAGGTGCTATATGAATACTGTAATACCCTCTCACTACAGGCTCATTGGATTAACCAACCTTGTAACCATCAGTTTCCATAATCAAACTTTTAATGTGTTTTGTGATTTTCACAAAATTTAACAAGGTTTCAGTAAACATTACAAGTCTTTTGTACAAAAAACTTGCCCATGAACATATTAAGTTTGAGTGTTGATTGCTTTTAGTGCCTAGTGATTTTCATGTTAAGATGAAGTTATTTGCAAATTGTGAAATTTTATTTGTGTAATCTCAAAACCTCCTAAATAAATATAAAACTGTTATTTTCCCTACTCTAACTCTATACCAATTGGGTCAATTTGACCACTCTTACTCTTTTTGTTTTTTTTTTCCAGAAGGACTGCATATTGTGATGTGAAACTACAATTGATTATCCTAAATAGCTTAAAGATCATAATAGTATACATCTTTTTGTACATAATTTTGTTTTATTACCCTTTGAACTGTGTCTAATAATCCTGCCATACAAGTTGTAAATCACTCGGCAAACATGTAGTTCACATTGCTGTATTGAATTAAGTAAAGCAAAAGCTGCTTGCGAGCATACCTCATGAATAATTTTTATTCTTTTTTTTCATTATCTTTACTAATCTAACCTAATAAGTTTCTAATTTTTATATTTTAATTGCTTTTGTAATAATAAATAAAGAATACACATGACAAACAAGAAATATATTACCTGGCATCTCTTGTTTCTTTTGCTGTCAATTGTCAATGAAGCTTAAGCCTACTTTTTTATACCAATGGTCCTACTGCACTAAATAATTTTTATTCAGTTAAATAATGCACCTAAGAGCAGAGAATAATAACTCTCACGAGCAAACAATGTCCTATAACTATCATAAATTTTCTGGTTCTCTAACTGTGGGATAAGAGACTTAAAAAATTCAGCTTAGCTTGTTGATATGAATATTGTGAGAAAAAGTTCCAAACTGAAGGTGAAATAGACAGTTCTATGTACAAAAACAATGTAATTATAATATTTCATTTGATATATTAAAACTAGCTTTCTATTAGTTATGGATAATATAGTATAAAATATTAGAGAACTATTGGCAATTTGTGAAAGAGAGGATATGACAAGTGGGTCTGTTTTTCTAGTTTATGTCTCCATAAACAAATAAAATTGAAGGCTATAAAATTATGCTGTGCCTTATTAATAACTATATTATAATGAATAATTTCTGTTAAATTCCATAGTTTTTAAAGGAGTGGTAAATAAATTAGAGAAGAGGGAAGACCTAGAGAGCAAATATCACAATTCTTATACTAGGGGATGTTGAGGA
>NW_013665733.1:499347-502558 GCF_000517525.1 Limulus polyphemus | reverse complement strand
AGTGGTAAATAAATTAGAGAAGAGGGAAGACCTAGAGAGCAAATATCACAATTCTTATACTAGGGGATGTTGAGGATTTTTTTAAAATATTTCCTTGTAAAATTAATTTCTTATATGATTTTAAAATATGACTAATTGGCTACATTTTGATGCCAAGTTTATTCATATACAATAATAATAAGGTAGTTTAATTACATTTTGAATGTAATTCTAAAATGTCATGACATGCATACTTTGACCTGCCCACTGCAAGAGAGTTAAATGTGATATTTGTGTACTTTCACTCTGCCCTTTTTTAAGATATAAATTTTGATTTGTATTAAAAACTGGTACTCTTTAATTATAGAAAGACTGAACCATGTGTTAAATGATATCAAACCAGTTTTTAGGTTGATAATATTAAAGCAATTTAATACAGGGACCTATTAGACCATACTTTAACATTTCACCACTAGATATAATCATATTGACACTAAGTTCCTAAGAGTGTAATTTTTATTGTTGTTGTTTAAAGTATCTATACTGGAATGTGAAATATTGGTCAGATATTCTAAAGGTAGAATAACATCTAGCATTTAGTTTGGTTTATTGTACTTTATGTTTATAAAATATGTTGGTGTTCTGAGATGATAACTAGCATCCCCAAATAGTTTGACTGTCTTCCTCACACATCTGCCTTGGAGATTTACATGCCACTAATTTAGAGGCAACTCCCACCTAATTCCACATTATTTAACCTGAATTGAATTGGTGCATGATGTTGTCATTATGTGAAAAAAAAACTCTCCATCAAGAAGAAGAGACACACCTTCATGCACATTAACCTCTCCTATGCATGTACTCATAGTAACGTCGTTCTTCTCTGTAGTATTGTGTTGAACAGACGTGCATACATTTCTTCTCTGAGTTTAGTTTATTGAGGTATGCATAATTAACTTTTTAAACCCATACTTTTTTGCTCATATTGCCCAAATTATTTTCCTGATTTCCTAATAATTTCCATTTTCTTAATTTTGTGGATAATAACATGGTTTGGAATAGTTTTCAGCCAAAGAGATATAAGTGTTATCAGATGCTGTCACTGTCTGATGGGTAAATTTGGATATTTGGCCAGAAGCTGGAAGCATCTGCTCGAGTTTTAGGATTTAATGAAACTTTGATTTTGATTTTCTTTGGCTTTGATTTTCTTTATGCCTTTTTTAACCTGTATTTTGGTTGACTAGTTGTTAGGAAACATTTTGCTTTTCCCAGTAATACAAGGTGTTTCTTCCCATGTCCTCTCTACTCTGTTCCTCTTCTATATTCTCCTCCTCCAAATCCCATGCCCAGCTGAGGCCTTAACCCTTTTGAGACGGGTCACAGATTAAAGACCATATCATCTCTTTTGTTGACTCGTATTCAAAATTTTATTGAACTACTATTTCATAACTTTGGTATGAAACTGTAGTTTATAATTCAAATTTTAGTACTATACAGTATTAAATTTTTTAATTTAAAAGTAAATATTTAAAAAAAAATAAACATCAATTTTTGTGTGTTACATGGTATGTTGAATGCAACACTGGTTCAAATTAGATGTTTGTGAAGTTAAAATACTAAGTCTACAGTTTTTTACGAATTAGGAAATCATATTATCTACAAATTATTGACAAGCTAGTTTCTATTTGCTAAGATATTGCTCATGGCACTCTGCCCACCTCTTTCCAATTTTGGAAATGCTCTCTTATATACACTTACTTCTATATATGACATGAATAACCAGTCAGAAGCTCAGTGGCTTTCTCAGCCATTTTAACGGGCGTGGATGCCATTTCTTTCTTTTGAATCAGTATTTCAAGGAGTTAGGGTGGGTGTCTTTAGTCTGTTCGAAATTTCATATTTTTTCATTAGACTAAAATACATCTTAGTTACTAAGCTTGATAAATTACAATGGAATTCTATAATATTGATGTAGTAATTTATGATTTTTTAGTTATTCAAATGTATATATAAAACCTAAAAAAAATTATTTTGTTTCTTATCCTCCACGTGCAAAATTTTTAAAGGCTTAGCAACCTGCATCAAGCAGCAACCGAGTACAAAAATTGTAACTTAAAGAGATAATTGTTTACTATACTTCTTTCGTTACTGATGATGACAAAACCTTGTCGAAACATTGTACATTTGCTGTTATGTTAAACTTATCTTAAAGTTTTTCTTCATTACCCATTCAAGCCGTCTCCAACCATTATTTCTTTTGTTACTGTTTTATGTTTTAAGAAAAATATGTTAAAGAACTTATTTCAAAATAGCAATAATCTATATACATATATAATGTATAATAATTGAACTGTATTGACTAGTATTTTACAAAATACTAGTCTAAGCCAAGACATGTTACTTTGTACAGACCAAAGGTCAGTTTTATGTTATTGGATATGGTACCAGGAGTGCATGTGTGCTGCACCATATTAACTTCTGTATTGTTAGCCAGGCACGGCTGTATGGTCAATATAATAAAACTAATAAATATATATAAATGTATAATGTTATGAGATTTAAGCTATTTAGTCTAAGCATTTGTGTTATAATTTGTGTTCATTCTAGAAAGAAATAGGCATAATTTATGTTTATTTCCTAATTTATTATAGTTGTTACGAGATTGATCAAATTTACCAAACCCGTATAGAGATTCATTACTGAAAATAACAGATAAAATGTAGTTTTTTCTTAAGAAACATTTGATAACTATCTGGACATCATAAAGATTTTGCATATGAAATTTGAAAATTTTCTTATGCATAAAGGTATTTTTAATCTTAAAATGAAAATTACTTTGCCTGTTAGATAGGCAACATGCAAAAATAATAAAAAAATAAGAGAAAAATTGCTTTACAAACCTTAAGACTTAATGAAAAAAAATTTATATTTTGCATAAGAATATTTTTGTAATGTTTTGTAACATTTTGTAATGTTTACTGATAGTGTGCCAAATTTCATTAATATTCGCTTACCAATTTAAAAGTTATAGCATGAACACTATAACAAGCACAAAATGGTTAGGAGGTTGGTCCTAGGGACCAAGCCGATACTGAAAAAGTTAATAGTGTTTTGCACAATCTCATTTGAGTCATTGTCTTCCTGTCTTGTATATTTTTTCTCTTCTGACTTGTTTACTCCTCCTCCTCACATATAATTACCATTGTCTGGATGTCTGTTCTATACACTGAGT
>NW_013665733.1:485236-498426 GCF_000517525.1 Limulus polyphemus | reverse complement strand
ACACTTTCGACCAGGATTGGCTAAAAGTTTTACAACTGAGGTTTAACACGCCCAGACGCAGGTTAAAACGAAAACAGACTAGAAAAAGGTTTAGATACCAATCATAGATGGCAGAACCAGTGCTGAGGTGAAAGGAAATATCTTAAAAAAATTTTTGAAAAAACATTTCTTCTCAGAGGGCGCTTATTTACAGTCTAAAACGTATTTTAGGATTTTTTCATTAAATTCCTCTTTAAACTTCATTAAAGAATACAATTTTGTACAAATAATTGAATGTTATGCTACTATTTATAAAAATAAAATCAGAAATCCATTAAAAGATAAGTTCTCTATCATTTTTTCAATTCACAAATGCACACTTGCATTGCCTGCTAAGAAAGTTACTACCGGTAGTCATCGGGTTAAATTATAAATATATCCATTCATGTGAATATGACTGAAAAATTTCATTTTTTCTGAAAAGGTGATGTCTATTTACTTGTGACCATCATGTGTAGATGTTTCTTGCACCTTTTTCCAATGCATTTATATTCTCCTCTCCTTGGACTGATCTTTCCTCCCCCAGACTTCAATCGCTTGGGAGATTAACAGTAATTCTTTACTATCTCCTGTCCTTTTTTTGCCTGTTAGTCTGTTTGAACCAAAATTAGTGTCTATGTCCTGTTTTGTGTGTCTTATCATGGATTTCTCCCTTTCAAGGTCCCCACCCTGGGACTCCTCTTTTTCCAAGGACCTCTCCAAATCTACGATTACTGGATGGGTCCATCAACTGCTCCTGTTGGTATGTTTTTTTGGGGATCTGTATGAACACATACTGTCTCATATTTTTTCTCATTTGATTTTCACTTGTTTCATTCTCTTCCATTTCTTCTTTGCTGGCCCTAGGACAAGCTTCTCCAGGTGGGCATTTGGATAGTTTCCACATATTTTTCTCCTCTACACCTTCTGGCTGTTTTATCTTCTGAAAGATTATCAGCTTACACCTGTTGACATTCTTCAATCATCCCACTTTTTTTGAGAAAAATATGAACCATGTCTCTTTCAGAGTGCCTTTTTCATTTCAGTAGATCCCACCATGTGGTTCCTGTTACTTCCAAGGTTATACTTACTTAAAATTACATTGAGGTAGGATAATGGAAAGTGCTCATATCATCCACCCTAGCTCCACCTGTGCCCATTGTGAAATGGGGTGTCCTGAAAGACCACTTGAGGTATCCTTGTGGCTTGCACTTGCTGTCTTTTAAAAAATAGGGTTTTGTTGTCACTCATTGTACTGTCATCAGTGAAAATCTTTTCCGACTGGAGGCTCCGATGAGAATCTGGAAATTCTCTGGGACTCCTCAATGCAGATTCTTCCCCCTTTCATCAAGTGGAGCAAGGGAGACTCTTGCCACCTACCATTTTATAGCCACTGAGGTTGTGGACCATGGAGAATCCTTACCAGTTGGATTCAACTGCTGGGGCCATTCAAAGGAGTTGCAATATGTTGAGAAGTAGGGTGGTGGTGACACTGTCATTGTTGTTCAGGTCACCCCTCTAATACATAATGCATATCACTTGTACCCTCCTTCTGCAGCCTGAGACAGTAGATTCCAAGAGAATACACACACTACATATGAAACCATACTGCATAATACATAACCTTCCTCCTGCAGCTGTTCCATAGAGTTGAGGTGAGCACTCACTTTACAATACCATACAGCCAGTGTCTGTTCAGCAGAGTCAAGATGAGTGCACACTTTATCAATCCATACTGCATAACTATGGTGTTCTCCTTTTGCAGCTGAAGTATGTTCTGTAGAGTCTGACAGTAGAGTTCAGGCAAGCACACAAAACGAAACCATACTGTATCACTAATGTGCCCTCCTACTGCAGCTGGAGTCTGTCCCCTAGAGTCTGACAGTAGAGATGAGGTGTGCACACGTACTATAGAAATCTATACTGTATCACTGATGTGCCCTCCTCCTGTAGCTGGAGTCAGACAGTAGAGTTGAGGTGAGCACATGAGGTATGGTCAGAATGCACCCAAACCACACTGCACATGTTGGCTATCCAACTGCATGTGTGCAACGACTCAGATGGTAATGTTCTCGTTTCGCCCATCCCTGTGACACACAGGGCTCATTTGCTTCTTCCCCCTTTCCTTTCTGAGTGACAAGTATACTCTGGTCAAGGTGAGATGAGGTCTTCCACGGGTGTGCCCATATGAAGCCCCTGCCATTAAGTGTCATAGGTTTCCTTTCTGAAAGGAGGTCATCTAGGTAAAATTTGGACTAGCTCCTCCACCAATTCAACTTGGGATTCTTTTGAAACTGTATGTGAAGGTGAGTTATCATCTTGGAAGGTAATGTTTTCCTTATCTGAAAATGTATTTCCAATAGATACTCACCTCTTTACACATTTCTGCCCATCCTCCCCACTTCTGGTTCACATTTTTTTTACCATGAGTGCATTACATAAAGGGAGTTATTGCACTTGTGGGTGCGTTGCTTTCCTATTGATGAAGGGCTTTTGTTGCATGATAATGTCATCATGCACTTGTGCATTTCATATTAAATTGCATGAAATTAAGGAAGAATTGCTTCTAGAGTTGTAGAATTCAAATCTTTTAGGCAGACACACAAAGAATATAGCTAAACTGCCTGTGGAGGTGAGTATTATTGAAAATACATTTTCAGGTAAGAAAAATGGTAACTTTAAGTTGATCACTAATCCAATTTTATGATGATTTGGATTTCTTTAGGGAAACATGAATTAGTTAATTTACACATTTCTAATTGTAGGTGCTGTAAACATTGATACTAGATTCATTCATCCAATTTTTTTACTGTAAGTACTGCTGAACATATGTAAACATTGATACTAGATTCATTCATCCAGTTTTTCTACTGTAAGTACTGCTGAACATCTGTAAGCATTGATACTAGATTCATTCGTCTAGTTTTTCTACTGTAAGTACTGCTGAACATCTGTAAGCATTGATACTAGATTCATTCGTCCAGTTTTCCTACTGTAAGTACTACTGAACATCTGTAAGCATTGATACTAGATTCATTCGTCCAGTTTTTCTACTGTAAGTACTGCTGAACATCTGTAAGCATTGATACTAGATTCATTTGTCCAGTTTTTTTAATGTAAGTACTGCTGAACATCTTAACTGTTCATTTGGATATGATGTATTTTGCCATGAGGAGTAAACCTGTCATGTATTATATTCATGAATGTTTGTCTAATCGCTAGGGGAAGTGTTTTGCTCTTGGGAACTATACTCATCTACTGAACAGTGGTATAGATTTTGTATCCGTAATGGAAATGGACGAAGAGGATCCAAAAAGAGATTCCTTAAAGGCCAACCATATTACGATTGAGCAGAGTTTGTCCATTAGTCCTATTGACACTTTTATAGCCCAGAAGAAATCACCCACAGTTACACGAGACCCTGAGGTAGTATCCTCCAGTTCAATTTCTAGTTGGCTAGCTGAAGAGATGAAGATCTCAGGAGTTGAGGACATATACTGCTCAGGAAGTGTTGGTGATAACAATTCAAGAAGACATTCTTTGTGGGATACAGTTTCAGCCAGTCATTCTGCTCAACATATGGTGCCAACATCTCAGGGTGCCTTATGTGAATCCAATTTATCACTGGCTTCAACAGTGGAAGATGACCCACACCCAGTAAGTAAGCTGTATTTTCAAATATATGTACAAAACAATTCATATATATTTTTTATTGTTTTTATTTATTATAAATCTCATTAATTTGTTCTTTTTGCTTTTATGATCTCAAGATATAACTAGCTTTTTTTTTTACTTACCACATACATACTTATGATGATAATAATTAACATATTAATATGAGTCTTAAAAGATTAAAAAATATATATTGAAGTATTGTTATCAATATTCATAGAATCAAAATGAAAGTTTGCATCAAATTAACTCTTCACATTTACAAACTAGATTTATGAAAAATGCTCTTCAGTTAATTAATTTTTTTCTGCTTATTTACCTATCTTTTATTGTGGTGTTGTAAGATTAGTTAAAAGCATGTAATAAGAATTTGCAGCATAATTTTTTTTATATATATCTTTACATATGTACTATGGTTCAAATCACAATATTTTATACTTCTTTTTATTTTCACAGGGAAAGTTAATATAAACAAATTCTTAAAGTTAAGAAAGTTTCACAGATAAGACAGCTTTTCTTTGTGAGGTTCAAAATGAAATTTGGTTGTTCTTTGGATAAGGAAAGCTTCTATAGAAGTACATTTAAGTTTAAAGTAAGAGGTTAATATGACTATTAAACCTCACAAAAATCTAATTATAACTTGAAAAGAAAAAGTTGGGTTTTTGAATTTTTTTATCAAAAAGCTATCAAGAAATTGAAATTATTAGAAAACAATGTACTTGAGTTTTTAACTATAAACCTACCAAAACTTAAATATAAAATTACCACTGAGTTACTTCACAATGGTAACAGAAGGCTTAATGGCAAAACATTGTATCATGCTATTAGGCTCAAGTTTTATAAAGCATATTAAGTGAGAATGAATAATATGTAGAGTCTTTTTAAAATGGATTATTTCAGTGTTTTCAGAATGTTATCTGGTATACTCTTGTTGTCTATTATTGATATAGGTACTGCCTATAAATAAAGAAGCTAGAAAAATGTCAACATACGTCAGATTACTATAAACTTTTATCTGCCAAATATTTTGTGTACAACAATGAGCTGTAACTGATAATTTTAGTCACATTTACTTAGTTTCTGGTAGCCTTGTGATTGATTACATTTGAATTGATTTGATTAGATATTTGCAGATGAAATGAGTCTGCTTTAGTTTGTAAGGTCTTGAGTATTTTACGTGCTTGATTAGGCATGTAACTTTTTTAATGTTCCTGTCTGAAGTTTATACATACTTTTGGCATATCAGAGAATATAATAAATGAGTACTGCAGTATGCACCATTTGTTATGTCACACTATTTTTATATTTTTCTTCATTTACATTCTGAAAATATAAGTTGATAGATATATTTAGTCATATTATTGTTTACAAAGAGTTTACTGGTGCTTTCAAGAATCCTAATGTTTAGATTTATTATGCACTTGAAACTATAGATGCTCTCAGAAAGAAGTAATGGGAAAGACTATCCTAAACAAGAAGAAGAATTACGGTCAACTGGCTCTGTAAAAGGAGCAGTTTATTGGTACTATATCAAGACAGGAGCAGGATGGTTTCTTATACCACTGCTAATAATAAGTTCCATAGGAGCACAAGCACTTTTTAGTGGAAGTGACTTCTGGCTTGCTTTATGGTAAGATATATTAAGCCACCTTTGGTTTTTATTTTATGATAAATGATATACAGAATGATTATATAAAATTGTTATAATTTCAAAGGTTTCAAAATTGATTGGTACTTTTACTCCTCTATTATTTATGTAGGTACTGGCTACAAATGAAGAAGTCCCAAAAAAAAATCACCAAATTTCTTTTAATGTTTCCTTACAAAGGATCTTTTGATTTATCAGAAATAAAAGCAAAAAACAGAAAGTTATTTATAATATTTCTGATATCAGCCTCACTTGAGCACTTATTTAGTCCTTCAGAGTACACTTGCTTTATTTTGATGGTGTTTACAAATATGGTGAAGACAAGGGATATATTTTCTAATTTTTCCAGCCTTCAAAACATAAAGACAAGTTCTTATGATTACTGAAATAGTAATTACAGTTTATTTAAGTTTATTACCAAGTATTACTAATCAAGTTTTAAGGTAATTTCATGTTTTATCATAACCACAGATCCCAGAAGTATTACTGAGACCCCGAAATAAATGTCACAAATTTGCCCAATCTACTGTGGTCTTATCCATTTGATAATATGCTTATGGAATAAAATGCATGTACGAATAACATTTTTATGAAATTTGATTTAACCTATGGCCACAATATGATTAAGCAGTCTACAGATAAATTCCAAATATTTGAAGTTTATAATTAGATTATATGTAATTCTGTAGTATAAATTTATTTTTAAATTAGATGTGTATTTAAAATTATTACCTGTTGGATACCTCAGAAAAATAATATTGTACATTCTAACTACTTTTAAATTGAAAGTCCTGTAAGTTTTATTATGGAAAGTTTGAATTTTGTACAGAATGTACAAAAAACTGTCACAGAATGTCCTTTTGTCTTTCTCAATCAGCATATAAAGCCTATATCTAAATGAAACTTTTCAAGTATTGTGCTTTTAAAAGTGTATGTTTTTCAGAAAAGGATTTAGATATACAATGTAAGATGGTTTTCAAACATCTTGTACCATATTCACATTTTCCTGAACAAAACTTGCAATTCTCAGTATACTTTGGGTGAAATTTTGTTCCCCATAGAACATGTTTAAAGCTATAGTTATTTTATATATGGGGTTTTCTTTGTAACTGTCTAGACAAACAATAAATATATAGTTTAAACTTTTCAAGGACAAAAGAAAATTATTTTCCATCATAAATAGCTATGCGATATTTCTTGATCGTAACAGGAGCTATAATAAACTTTTATGAGTGAGATATAATAAATGTAGTATCAGCTGATTTGTCAATGAAAACAGCAAAACCATGAAAAAATGTATCATAAGTCCAAAATATTGATTTCAAATAAATGATTTGATAGCAGATTAACCTTTAAACATGCATGCTACAAACAAGGGCTAATAAATTCAGTTTTAATCTTATCTGAAATACAGAATAACTGTCAGGTGTTGAGTGTATATCAAATTTAATTAAAGATAATCATTCTAACTATATTTTCGCAATGTTTTACTCAAAAATTGTTTAGTTGTTAGTTTATCATTTTGTAACATTTGTGTAAAGAAATTCCTAAATAAAAACGAAAATAGAGTTCCAATTTTAATTTCTGTATACTCTGAGAAGTCTTTCTTGCATATAAATATATATGTATATAACATATTTATTGATTCTTTTTAAGATTATTTTGGCCATCCTAAAGAATAGGTTTATATTTGCTATTAAGACAGTGTCATCTCTCGAGGATATACTTGTTTTTGTATTATTTCTCACATGATTTTTCCTTCTCTTTTAGTGGTTTTATTACTACATTTCTCTGGTTCTACCCTTTCATCATGTCTCAATATGTAGTTTTAACAATTACTAACAAAGTGTAGCTTTTAAAATAGCTACAGACAACATTTATATATGATTGGTTAAAACGGATTATAAACTACTTTCATCAGTGTAGAGCTAATGAGTTTGTGCAGAAATTTTAATTTTGTGGGAAAGGGACTAGCTGGAGCTCCAGTAGGGATGACTCAAATTTTCATTTATTGTGTATTATTGTTAATTTTATAGTACAAGCAATGCACACAAATAAACAAACTTGTTATATATTGTTGGAAAGAAACTGTTAGGTATACATTAATTTCATGACACTTTCTGAAAATTCAGTTTCCAGCTAACCCTTTAGTTCACTTTGTAGAGTATTTGCTTGTAGTTTGAGCAGCCAAGGTTTGATACCAGGACAATGAAGTAAAAAAGGAAATGGAATTAACACATAGAGTGAACTTTTCGGTTGGTAAAGAAAAGTTTGGAAAACTTCTTAGGATAAAAAACTTGTACTTGGTTTAATTCATTTGGCAATGAACAAAGCTTAAAAATGACTTGCTAAGACCAAGTAGTATTTAATAATAAGAATTGAGCTTTAGCTATTAGAATATGATCATAAAAGTTTGGATGTAGTACAGAATATACAAAAAACTGCCATAAAATATTCTTTTTTGTCATTCTCAATTAGCATATCAAACCTATTCCTAAGTGAAGCTTCTCAAGTGAAATACTTTTAACAGCGATCATTAATCATGCACACTCACATATATTTTACACTAGTCGTCAATCAGATATTATTCAAAAAGGGAAAAAAGAAGAAGAAAAATAGCAAACTTTTTAAATAAAAGATTTAGATATGCAATGTAAAATGGTTTTTAAACATCTTGTACCATATTCATAGTTTTGTGGACAAAACTAGGTTTATATATGATATCAAGACAGTGTCATTCCTTGAGGATATAATTATCTATGTATTGTTTCTTGCAGGAGTTTTCCTTCTCTTTTAGTGGTTTTATTACTACAGTTCTTTGGTACCACCCTTTTATTATGCCCCATTATGTAGTTTTAACAGATACTAAAAAAACATAGCTTCAAAATTATTTTCTTATCATAAGTAGTCAGAAATTCTGAAAAGAAATATTTAGTCAAGTATGAATGCCAAAATATCTTGAATAGTTTGAATACCTTTTCTCACGTGACAGAGAAAGAAAGGCTAAAACTATGTTCAAAAGATCTAAAACACATGTTAATCAGGTTTATAAAGGCAATAGGCTTGTTATGACCAAGTACTTTTTAATGATAACTGAGTTTTAACTATTAGAATATAATCACATGTTTCAGCCTTCAGAAGCATCAGTTTTTAGTAGTAACACACAGCTTAGAAAATTGATGGAGGTTTTTTCTGAGACTTTAGAAAAAGATGTTCCCTTCTGTACAGCACTTAATTTAGTTAGGATCTACAAACTAATTGTAAGTAGATGGTTGCACCACACTTACCTCAGAAATGTGCTAGTATTTTTGATTTGGTTGATGCCTTGCTAACTGCTTCATTTTTAATTCAAATTGGAAGTAGCTTAGGATGGAATCATTTTAACCTTATAAAAAACAAGAACATATAAATTTCTAAAAAAATATTGAATAGCATTGCTTTGCCTTACATGAAAAAAATATGTAATATTTATCTAGGTTGAACATTGCATCTTAGTTGTACATGAATATGAGCTTTGTGTAATTGTTTCTTTATGTGTAAAGCTTATTTACATATATATTTACACACACATCACTAAAGGAAAGTGGTATCTCCACACTGTTATGGAATTTCTTGTTTTGGAATAGATAATGCTGCAGTTGAAAAATGTGCCCAAATATGCACACTTGGGGATGTAAAGGGTGCATAGCTACAAGAAGAGTAACAGAAAAGATTGCAGATTTCCAACATTCTCAAAGATGGCTGTGATCACAGAAAAAATACAAATTTAAAAACCTCAGAGTTTAGGGAAATTCTCACTTTTGAAAAAAGTAAACCTTCAGTTTTCTCCATGAAAGTGAAAAAAAAACTGGCAAGCAATAGGTTCCAAAAATTAAGTCAATATGGAGTATGTCTCTAAAAAGTGAAAGCTATGAGTTCAAAAGAAAACCATCTGAACCAAAAAGTGTGCTGATGAAGCTGACAATACCTGGTACTGATGGCAAGATAATAAGCAAGATTTTGAGCCAAATGTTCATAAGCTTCTAGCCACATCTTTGAATCAACAGCTATTTTCATGAGAAAGGTGGCCAAAGAAACTGAACTTATAACAATCACATTCATCCACTAACCCATTAAGTTTCACAATGTAGCTCCAATGAATTTTTAGTTTTTTTTGTTTTTCCCAAACATTGTTCTTGAAACTAAATCCACATACAGTAGAAGGTCAGTGGAAAAGTTGTCAAGATATGTGGCCTAAGATAACCTCACCAAAAACTTGTTTTTATTTATGATACAGTGGAACTCATCAGGTATTTCTGCTTAATCAGAGCTATCAAATTGAGCAGGATCAATAATTGATGTAGCAGTTCTAAGGATACACTGGACCTTACACATCATTCTTGTAAAGTACAATTAACCTTCAATTAGAAAAAGTTGATCTGAAACAATCTTGTATCAGTAGTATTGTCTTGTATAGGTAAACAAGTTTTTGTATAAAAACAAAATTGCATATTCTTACCTTTACATATGTTAGATATAGATTTTAATTTTTTAATATTTTTTCAACTAAAGACAGAATGCCAATAGCAAAATATAAAATGTTTATAAATTTTCATGCATTTGCTATTTGCAATGTTTGTCAGTCTTATTATAAGGTGACAGGGGACTTGTATTTCAAAATATCCAAATAAGAAGGCAAAAACAAACTCAAGTGTAGAGTAATATGCCTTACATGAATGTGATGTGCCATTAATTCTCTATTCATATGATTTCAAAATATTAGATAGTGTCAATCAATGTCAAGTTTAGTAAAGCTGACTCAGTTGTGAGTTTACTTTTAACAACACATACATTAACTTTACTAGGACAAATGGAGAAGAAGTAAGGAGACTTGCAATTGAAAGACACAATAGGACCAGCAGCAGTAGTACCACCAATAACACTACAGACCAATTATTTATTGACAATGAATTCATGGACATCTATACAAATATCTATATATATTCTGGAATGGTTGGTGGTCTGTTTATTTTGGCATTGCTTCGAACAACAATGTTTTTTATTATGTGTATGCGATCTTCAGTTGGATTACACAACAAGATGTTTGGCAGCATTGTCCGAGCCCCTATCTCTTTTTTTGACAATAATCCTGTAGGTGAGTATTGTGGTTTCATCTTGAGATCTAAATATACATCAACATCTTCCATCCTTAATCAGTTAAGGCAAAGGATAATTTGATTAGTTTGTGAATAACATCAAAATATAAAACTGGTACAAACCAATATATGAATGTTTTTATTTGTTTAGAACTTTAGTTTCTAGTATGATTTAATAACAGAAAGTTTAAGCTAATATTTTATATACTAATCTATCCTGTAAGGACTGGTAATGTCATCCACTCAAACAAGTAACATACTTTATCATCAAACAAATAGCTAAAATCTTAGAAAATCTGCTTGTGAACATTGGCAATGTAAGTGTGAATGAATGGCCAGACGGATAAATGTTTTCTCAATTATCAGGAAGAATTCTGAACCGATTTTCTAAAGACCTTGGAACCATTGATGATTTACTTCCTCCAACAGCTTTGGATATGACTTATGTAAGTGAATTATTATAATTAGCTTTAAATGTGTAGTCGTTTCTTTAACTATGTCTTAAGTTAATATTGATATGTTATAGTAAATTCTTTCTGTATGTTGTACAATTGTAGATCACTACGGTTAATTCTTTTGTTAGCATGTCATTGTAGTCTCTTGCTTTTGAAAAATGCACAAGGAATGTAAATAGCTTCTACCAAACAGTCTTCAAGGGCTGTTAGCAGGCTTATGCTGTTTCTCAATTATTTATTTACAAATAGCTGATTTTGTTGCCAATGTCATGGTAAATAATAGTATGACCTGAATTCAAAATTACTTATTTATTGGTAAAAATAAAAGTACCAGTAGTAGGCCCAAAACAGTAGGTGTCATGACAGAGTTAACAGGGGCTGTAAAACGTCCTTGCAAAACTCATTTTACAGGTGCTCTTGAGTATCAGTGTGATGACATCCATCAAATGTGAAGGACTGCATTGTAATAGTAATTTTCACAGATATATATTATTATGTATCAGCATTATAAAATTCCTAATGGACAAAATGATTATAACCCGAGCTCTTTCGAAAGGTGGACCTTTCTTCTTCAGGATCAAGCTTTCAAAAGTTATAGGATTTTTGTCATTTTGTATCAAGACTTCTTGAACATATGTGTTTTTCTTACATCATGAAATTCGTAAGGTAAATATTACACGTGCATTTTGCCCTATCATTAATCTACTAAGATGCATTTGTATGAACAGGATGATTATAAAATCTGTACCAGTATTTGGAACAGTCTGTAGTGTAAACATATTGGCAAAATATTTTGTACAGTTTTGTTTTGTATGCACAGGATAATTATAAAATCAGTACAAGCATTTGCAACTGTCTGTAGTGTAAACATACTGGCAAAATATTTTGTACAGTAATGTTTTTGTATGTACAGGATAATTATAAAGTCAGTACAAGCATTTGCAACAGTCTGTAGTGTAAACATACTGGCCAAATATTTTGTACAGTGTGCAGTGGTAGTACTATTAGGTGTTGCACATGGTTATATGCAAATTAGGCTGGTATGTAAATACAGCAGTGGTTGCACTTGCATTTATATTTCTTGAGTCCTTGGGGCCCAACCACTTAAGAAAGTGGAGTCCCATTATATTTTTATGTAAAGCATAAAAACCACAGAATTTTTATTTTGTCATTTATTTCTTATCAATTGTAGCAAAACTTGAATATTTACTACATTGTATGGGTTTGCTCATAATTTTTCCTTGTTTTTCCCCTTCACAAGGTCCTCCTTTTTGGGTAGTCAAGGTTCACACACACAGGGTATGAATGTCATGGAATTTTGTAAAAAAAATTTTTCAGTACTGAAAACATAAGAAAATCGATGATTTTGATCAGGAGGTCTTGGAAATACCCTTGAAAGTCAAACCCTCAACATTCCCACATCCCCTGTTTTTATTGATGACAAGTCATACCATTGTATTTATCTCACTTTCATGAAAAATAATCTCTTGAAAATGTGACTTGTAAAATGGGAAAAAGCAGACTTAGCAACATTGCTTTGAAATATGTACTTCTGTCTGCAAGTAAACAGGTGTCATGTGACTATTGTTACAATGATATTGTTAGTGTAAATTAAGCTCAAACCTCATTTGGCAAAAAAACTAGAATCATAAAACTATTGATAGGTTAAAGAACATGGATATTTTAGAACTTTCCTAATTTTTATCTTTAACATAAATGCTTCAAAACATAATTAACAACATTTCTAGCCTAAGAAGTGTGAACCTTTGATTGATTGTTATGTTAATGTATTGTGATTTATCTTGAGCAGCCACTCAGGTACAAGTTTACTTGTTGTCCTGTTGAAAAGTTAAAATAATATGTTTAATAAATATTATTTGGTTTTGGTTATATGCTAGAAGTTTTTTTTTCTTGCTCTGTCCAAAGCACGATATTTGGGAGAAAGATATACATACATAACAATATTATCTGATTTGACCTAGAATATTAATATGTTACGTCTCCGTTTGTTAATTAACTTTCTGTAACTTCGTTCTGACGAAATTTTAGCGACACAAGTCCTTACTTAATAAAACTGGTTTATTCTTTCTGAATATAACTTTACCGATAAACTTATTTGCAACAGTCGCTCTGTAACAAACGTTTTAACAACGAATGTTAACTTCAACAATACTTCTGACTGCAGTTCAATTACTCACTACCTACATACATTATCGCGTCACGCCGTGACTCTCTTATATATATATATATATATATATATAA